>NC_072449.1:15897833-16095333 GCF_027596085.1 Anoplopoma fimbria
CACCAGGAGTATGGGGGTCTTGATGGCTTGTCTATGCCTGATGTTGTGGATCTGGTGGAACAAAGCAAAGACACTCTGGATGATATGTGGAGGCAGACAGATTTTGAGCCTTATCCAGAAACACGCATGATCCGACTCATGGATGTTATTGGTGGGATTCTCTCACACATACACAAACCAAAACCAGGAAATGAAAACAAATATTTGCTGATGTTTTTTTCTTTCTTACTTTTTGCGTCAAGACTTCTGTGGTACAACGATGATTTAGCTACTGTGGTTGTTGATGAAGTGCACATCTCTTGAGAACTGAAACTTGGTTTTTTTTCTTACAAACTTATACTTTACCAACTCTATTCACAGAACCCTAAACATTGTTCCCATAGCATATTTTTCATATTCACAAAACAATTAATCTTATAAATTGTGCAGTATATAAAAGTTTCAGGGATATTTCTAAGATACAGCTTGTATCACTCAGACACTTAGCGTTCTCATAGCAGGACCAAAACATGGCATGTCAATAATTAAATGTTGACATGCTTGAGATTGCAGTCATTTATTAATAATGTTGACTCAGTGCTTTGACACCCTACATAAGAAACATTGCATCGCCTTCAACTAAAATTTGACAAGTGCTTTGGTAATCCTGGAGTAACTGTGTGTTTGTGCATGTGTACTATTCCTGTGTTTGTGTGTTTTTTTTGTGATGGTGTATGGGGCCTTCTGTATGTGGCAATTTTGTCGTCTTTCCTTTTTTTTTGTGTACAAGGTGGAGCCCTAGGAAGATATGTGCAGAAGAAGCTGAGCGGTCTTAACATTTTTGAGGAGCCATTTGTATCAGTGAGGGAGAACATGAGAATGGGCGTTGCCATCTGTGAACAGTGGGTTGTTGCTTGTGACCATCTGACTGGACAGGTATGGAAGAGATCATAATAGGAAAAAAGTGTGCACTAAATTGTTCCAAAATCAAACATTTACGGTTTAATCTATTTAATGCATTTAAATTAGAAAATTCACTGAAAATCTAGCTTCATCTTATAAAATACAAGCTAGAAGGAGATCATCAGTTCAATTGTGCTAAACACTGATAACATATTTAATTGCCTTTTTTCCTCAGGTGTGGAAGAGACATGCTCCACACCCCTGGAAGGGAAACAAGCATTGCCCGAAAACCCTTCATTGCCTTGCAAAAAGATTGGATGAGGTAAGATATGGTTTTAATCCAAAATCAAGGAAACACTTTATGTACAATAGACAATGTTTAATAGTGAATATTTCTCCTTTTCACATTACTTTTTGGTACAGTAGCATCACATTCAATGTTTAAAATATATCCGCATGTTTCCTCTTAGTTGTCCTCTCTTTGTTTCTGTTTGTTTGTAAAAAAGCAGGCGTCACATTTAAATGGAATTTCCACTTGATGTTTATTTTGAAACTAGAACAAGGAAGGGGAAATGAACCATAACTGTATTGACAAAGACACTAGTTAAGCACCTTGATGATCCAAAAAGCAACCTACTAACATTGGACATTCATTCTATGTTCATATGTACAGATTTTATCCTAACTTTGGTCTTTTCACAAATTGTGATCCTTTGTGGGCTCAAAGAAACCTTTGGCTTTGGACAGCGTTATCAATCCGTTCTGAAAAATCAGGGAAAATGTGGCTCCAGTGGGTAGAACAGAGGTCAAATTTCATGTATGTACCTGTGTGTGTATATGACAACCAGGTTACATACAAGAGTTTGCAGAACAGGATAATTCCCCTGTAACCTCTGTAGATAGTTGCTTAGCTGTGGTATAGATCTATAAACCTTATCTAACCTGGAAAGGCTAAAAACACTTGGGAAAGTACCTTGATTGATCCACAGACATTTACGTACTCGCGCATAGATGCAAATGCCTCTTTCCTCTTTACAATTGTCTAATGTCCCTGGTATGGTAAATGTGGGAACTATCAAATATTTGTCCTGTTGGCATTTCCATTAAAGGTCTAACCTCTGCGTTGGTCAGTTTGGCACGCTAATGAAAATCTCTATTTTTTTATGATTCGTCTCCCATACCCATATATACAGCATCTTAGAATTATAGAAACAGTTGGATAAATCAGATACAAATTGTAATTCATGTTGTTGACTCCTGTGAGGCTTATATCCAAACAGGTTAATAAAAAGGTGAAATAGTTAACCTGTGAAAACACTCTCCCTGTTTATTTCTACCAGGTGGTGACTCTACGAATGGTTCATGAGAAACTGCTGCGTCTGCTACCAGGAGGGAAGCAGCAGGCTCTGACTTCAGATCGTGTGTTTGAACCTTTCTCTGGACTCAACCCTCTGCATTACAATCCTTACACTGAGGTGTGCATGTGTACTGTTTGTGAGACTTCTGAATTACCTTGTTTGACCCTTCCTCATGCCTGTATTTTGTAAAGTTCAGTGCCACCATACAGGCACGATATGGTACATGTTCTTCATGCGTGGCTGCTTGATGTCACCTTCAACAGATTACTATCACAACTGAGGGATTCACTAATCTTGCTCACACTTTCCAGCTATAGCCAACTTGTGAAAGTTTGTCTGATAGCGGCTGTAAATATTCGAGCCGCCTTATCGTGAATTGACTTTGATCCTGTATATAAATACCTGTCTTGGGACTGTAAGCATAGAAAATAAACGATGGTTGTTTGGTCATTTTAAGTTGCATCTTTTACCCAAGCTATTTAGGCAAGGATGAAACACCCCTCTTTAACTTAGAGTATGACTCTTTGTTGTGTGTTCTTTTTGTAGCCCCTCTGGAGAGCAGCCGTGGCTCAGTTTGAGCGCCTAATGGCTCCGTCAGAGCAGGAGGTAGCTGGCAGACTAAAGAGCTACATTGCTGATGTACAGGACAACCCACAACAGGTAGGGAAACACACTATGTCAACTCAGGTTGTTAAAAGTGTTTGTTGGTGTGTGTTAATGTGGGAACTTGCATACTGTAAGTTGCCCGTGCATGTGTGTTTGTTGTCAAGCTGCTGCAGGTGTTCCAAAAGCACAAGGAGTTGATCAGACGTCCCACCATCAGCAAAGAGCTCCAGTCAGAAAGAGAAACCCTACTGGCCAGACTTCTGGACTACAACAAGGGTAGACAGTTTCTCCCCAAAGCACTTATCTGTTTCTGTGTCAGAGATAGAGTGACAGTGGGTTATTGTGTCTACACATGGTGGCCAAATGTATAAAATGTAAAAAACCCATTTCAAGCTCTGTGCTCATGTATTTAAATGCAGCTGCTAAAAGAACTCACTATTGAAGAGTGATGCATTTATTTTATGTAATAGTAATATTGTCTAGTCCAGAGGTTTTCAAAATCCCTGCATGAAGGGAAAGAGACAGGTGCATGCTGGTCTTCTAAAAACAACAGGATGTCAGTGGCGATGACAGACAGCTCATGGAACCAGTTAAGGCACTTTAAAATCGTTAGGGCCCAATTGCAACAGTTTGAGTCCAAAATCACATTCCTTCTCAGAGTCATAACAGAGAAATCACACACAGACATAATACAGATATTTTGAAATAGATTTTTAGAAACAGTTGTTTCAAGTTTGTCTTAAGGGAGCCCAGTGTCAGACTTTGAAAACCCTTGGTCCAAACCACAGAAGTACATTTCAAGATACACTCTCTCCTGGGTTGCTTCAGAAATGCTTACGTTTAGATGGAGCAGTAAGATGTCTTAGTGGTTAGAGTAAATGTCCTGTCAGGACAATATATATTTAAATGTCAAATGATGGTACAATGTAGGGAAAGTCCCTGGTGACACATTGTTGTTCCTCATCCCCCTCAGGCCTGAAGTCTGACTTTGAGAATCGATGCCACGGTGGCCCTGGAGACAAGTCTGGCCCACTCATTGGCAGGAACCTCCCTGAGGTGGTCAACAAAATTGTCTGGGTCCGACAGCTCATACACAAGGTAACAGAGTGTCTCTGTCTTTGCATGTGCACATGCGCACATACACTGAATATTGTGTATTCTATTGCATTCTGTCCATCCTGGGAGAAGGATCCCTCCTCTGTCGTTCTCCCATAGGTTTCTTCCTTTTTTCTCCCTGTTAAAGGGGTTTTTTAGGGGAGTTTTTCCTGTGCCGATGTGAGGGAAGGACAGAGGATGTCGCATGTGCACAGATTGTAAAGCCCTCTGAGGCAAATTTGTAATTTGTGATTCTGGGCTATACAAAATAAACTGAATTGAATTGAATTGAATTGAATGTGACTGACCACCAAATAGCTTGGACTTTCTGGTCTATCATTGATTTCCATGTGTAAGAGAATCAGCTTTCATCAGATAATCACACCGATAGGTGATTTTAATAATGCAAATGTTGCTATGACGACGAAAAGAATAGTGTGTACTGATTCCCTTCTCTTTCATATTCCTGTGCTTGCATTCCTACATTAGGTTGAGGACTCGGTTCGCATAGCTGAAGCACTGCTTTTAGACCTGTCTGGGTTCAAGGGGTTCCTGCATTTCTGTGATGACCTGCTAGAAGTTCTGAGGGCGTTTGAACAGGAACAGTTTGAGGACTGGTCAAGAGATATACTGTCTGGACTGACTGACCCAAAGTCAGGGATCAGGTTTGAAACATCGCACTATGTGACATTAACTAACAAGACCTCCAAGGGAAAGTTTAGAGTAACTATGAGTTTCATCTTAATTCCCAATATAAGTATTCAGCTCTATTTATATGTCAGGGTGTCTTAGACAGCAACACATATACAATTCGTCAATAAAATCCTTTTTATTTGTTAAGATCCTGTATATAGTGCTGCTTTCTGCAGTTTTTTCATGTACATCATCACCTCATTTAGCACATTGTTTAAGGGCACGTCTGTTGGAATGGTTGCTTGTTTGAGGGTATCTAATTATAATTCTCTCCCACTGTATAGTCTCCAGGCCAGTAACCGTGTGATGGACCTGGACCATGTGGACGGCAGGCTCAAGATCCAGTATTCAGACAGACTGGTCAGTCTGCTCAGGGAGGTCAGACAGCTTTCTGCCCTGGGCTTTCCCATCCCAGCCAAGATACAACAGGCTTCTAATACGGCAGACAAATTCTACAGACAAGCCATTGTCCTAAAACAGGTGAGAGTGGAGGTCAAGATACACACATACACATTTTCTTTCCTCATTTATGTATTTGTTTCCGTCTCATTATTTCTGTTTTAGCTTGTCTCAAACTCATATTGTAACAAAGTGTTACTGCGTTGTAGGTTGCCCATTTCTACAACACCATAGACCAGCAGATGATTCCCTCTCAGAGACCTATGATGCTTAGTCTTGCCCTGGCCTTTGAACAGGTCATCAAGGTACTACACACAGCTGAAAATTTGCGCTTTGCGTTGGATTAATAATGTTGTAAATGTTTTTTAATTTCAATAAATTATAATGTTATAAAAAAGGGAACTGGAACTGGAAGTGCCTAATTCTTATTTTGTGCATGAAAAAGTAAAGGGACTATACAACATACTTAAAACAAATTAAATTTTGGACTGGAGATTATTTTTATGCTTATGCTTTCTTTCCAAGAACCCTCGTTCTCAGTCAAAGGAATTGGGTGGTAAACTTCAGATTACCTGGGACAACCCCAAAGAGTTGGAAGTCTACATTGCCAAACTGCAGTCTGTTGCTGAGAAACTCTCCACCGAAAACAGGAAGTTACGCAAATGGCACACTGACTTTATTGACAAGGTTCTTGCATGCTGTTATTTTTTTAATTGTTGTTAGTTGTTTTACTGGATGATTGAATAGATGGGCAGTTAACACAAATTATGTTTTGCGAGCACATTCTTTTTGGAATCATAATCTGAGATTAGTCAATAAAGTCTTGCTGTGTATTTGTTTGCACACCTCTGGGTATATTTCTTAGGTTGTAACACTGATGAATGTGGACCTACTGAGACATCAACAACGGTGGAAGGATGGCCTTCAGGACCTCCGTACTGGCATTGCCACTCTCGAGGCTCAGGTATTGATTACAGTCAGAAGTGTATTTGCCGCTGGCCTTCATAGCTTTTACAGAATAAATAATTTCTATATCCATAACAATAAACATTTGGTAAAACCCACAGAGAGCTCTGTTCTTACTGCCATTGTCATTGTAAATAAGCATGGAACAAAATTATTTTAGGTCTCATTTTTAAGCTTTTCTTTGGATATACACAACCTGTACAACAGATGTTCCTCCTACTTCCTTGGAGAAAAATGAATGCATGTATGTGTGTGTGTTTAGGGCTTCAGGTCTGATGACATGCGGGCATGGTGTCAGCACTGGAACCATCAGCTGTACAAGGCTCTTGAACACCAGTACCAGACCGGATTGGAAGCTCTGAACAAGAACCTGCCTGAAATACACATAGACCTCACTTTCAAGTCAGTTATCTCTGTAACTCATTGTGTGTGGGTTGTCACCCCTTTGTTTGCCTCTCACACATATGTGGTGTTTTCCCCTTATCTTTAATCACTAGCATTGACTTCTGATTTTTTGTCCCCACCTCTTAATTCTAACACTTTGTCATATCACCATTTCTCTTCTTGCCTGTCAATCTGCCTCTTTATTTTTTCTCTCCTCCAACAACATTATTGATTAATGTGGATGAAAGATTGTTATTACCTTTATTTCTTTTTTTCTTTTAACTTGTGTTTAGGCAGGGCCGTTTGCAGTTCCGTCCTCCTTTTGAGGAAGTGAGAGCACGCTATTTCAGGGAGATGAAGCGGTTCATCTCAATCCCTAACCAGTTCAAAGGGGTCAGTGCCCAGGGGGAAGAGCTTATCTTCAGCATCATGATTGAAAGAAACGCCTCTGGGTTCCTCACCATATTCAGCAAGGCCGAGGACCTCTTTAGCCGTCTGCAGGCTATACAACACAAGTTCAAGGTACCTGAACAACAGGCTATATTGATATCAACACTCATTTAACTGATTATTGATAGTCAGCTGTCCTGTAAAAAAAACAATTGTATAATCTTAAGAGAAGTGTAATGAGAGTTTTTATTTGTACGGTAAATATCACTTCACAATATTAAACTTAATTAATGCATTACATTTTTTGGCAAGCCTGCTGCTCTTTGTCACTAAAGCAATTTGAGCCTGGCCTCTGAGGTCCATGTATTTTGCATGTTTGTTATCTGAATGTACATTCCTTTTTTTCACCTTTTGCTCATTGGAGCATTGAAATGAGCCATTGCTGTACTGTGTTCTTTGAAAGAATGCTACTTGGATTTGTCATCCTTCTCTATTTATATACTGAGGCTTTGTTATTTTTTTTACCCCTTTACATTACCTACTGTCAAAATGAGCACAGCATATTATGTTTGCCCTTTCGTGTGATGCCATGCATATCTAAATCGTAGGGGAAAACCCTCAGTCAACATCAGACTTCTCTTTTTAGCTCTCCTTTTCATTAGTTCTGATTTTGTTTAGTCATTTATGTCTTGTTGTGACGTGTTGTTTGTCACCTTCGATGCAGAAACACATTTTAAATCTGGAAATTTGCACTTTGACCACTGTGTCTATATGTGTGTTGTAGGAGTGGGTGGTGCTGGGTCAGGTTGATTTAGAGAAGATGGTGGAGAAGCATCTGAACTCTGTGCAAGACTGGGAGAGAAACTTCAAGGCCTTGAAGGCCAGAGGGAAGGAGTCAGAACGTCTGCCCAGGTATATATGTCACACATGATTAACACAAGTAAATAAAACAAAGTTATAACTTCTCATCAGATGACCCAACACAAACACAAAATAGACACAAGCTGGTACTGCTGAAACTGTTGACTATTCAACAGCATGGGGAAGTTTTTTTGGGTTCTCTGATATGATTCACCTTTTTCACATCACACATAGATCTTCTTTTTTTTCTTACATTTCTAGCTAAGAGGTATAAGTTTTCTGTTTTGGTTCACTTCATGTTAACCGACTCCTCACATACAGGAAATTTACACCACAACAATAGGGCACAGGCACTAATCTTTTTCTTCCTCCTCTGTCAGCCTGGAGAAGGTAGACTGTATTACAGTCAACTGTGAGCCAGTAAAAGCTGTCATCGATGACCTGATCCAGAGGCTGTTTGACATTCTGCTCTTATCACTCAAGAAGTCCATATATGGTAAAAACAGACAACTCCAGTGTCTTTTCACTTTTTCCCCCACTTTGTTTTCACTCATTTACAGCATTAACATTGCATTGTAATATAAAGTTAGTTCGCGTATTTTACACCAATCACAAGCCCAATCTTTCCCTATTTCAATTTTTTTTATCTGGGCTTGTGTGTTTCAATTTTGTTTTTCATTGTTTTGTTCCAATGACATCATCCTTGGTCTTACTTTCTTTTTCCTTTTCGGTTTCCTTACCTTTGTGCATGCCATTTTCCTTTTTGCTTTCAGGGCACACCCAGGCCATAGACAGTTTTGTTTCAGAGTCAATGGAGACCTTGTCCAATCGACCAGAGAGCATGGAGGAGATTGGTGCGGCCAGTGGCAAATATAGCCAGATATTGACTCGCAAACCAGAAGTAAGACAAAAACACTTCTAAACACTGGCTAGGAACCTTATTTAATGGTATTACTAATGCTTGAGGTTTGTGCAATTAGTTTTCTCATACTCCCCGATTCATGCTGCCAAATCATTGGAATTTTAAAAGCAAAGATTCATTGTTATTTGGTCAAATCCCTTTGCTACCTGTCAAAGAAATGAAAGAATAAAGTCTTTGTTGCTTTTGTTGTTGACCTTTAAATGATAGTCTTTTTATATCAGTACGTAATTCATGATGATCACTAATGCCACAAATATGAGGTATTTATGCTTTATGTCTTGTAAGATTTCTGATATTTTATTTTGAATTACATTTGTATAGACACAGTGTCTTGAGATGGACCAAATGTTTGACATGACATGTAAATAAACTAATTAATATTATACTGTATGTATGTGTATAGATCCTACCTCAGTTCCAGTGTGCTGAGGAGAAGAACCGCTTGCTGAGAGCAGTGGCTGGGGGGGGCCTGGACTCTCTGTCCTCACTGAGGGCCAAGTGGGACAAACTGGAGCTCGTCATGGAGAGCCACCAGCTTATGATCAAAGATCAGGTGACTCACAAAGACACAAACGTTGAATCATAATTCAAATATTTTCTTATCACAAATTTTCTGTCATAGCATCTTTTTGAGATTGCTTATTTATATGAAGTATCTTCTTTTCTCCTTCTATCTTTCCTCTCCTTTGCTCATTTACCCCAATCACCTGTCCTTTCTGTTTCTGGCTGTGTTCCTGTGCGACTTGTTTTCTCCTGCCCTGTTCCTTCCTTAGGTGGAAGTGATGCGAGGTAATGCCGGTGGTCGTATCGACGCCTACAGGGCGGATCTGGAGAGGTTTAAGGCCCGCTGGGACCAGCTGAAGCCTAAAGATGATATGCTTGAGACTGGTGATCATGCTGCACTTCTTGCGTGCCTACAGACGATCAGGGACAAGCAGCAAGAGTTCCAGGAGCTTGAGCTTGTGCGAAATAAACTGCTGTAAGTTTTTTGTTTATATGCTGTATTTATACTTTTCAGGATAGCTGATGAGTATGTTTCTTGCCTCCATCTTTTTAGAACATGCTGTGGTTAGTTGAAATGTGGTTATGCTGTGGCTGGTAAAAAAAACTTAATAATAATAATTTCTTTATATTGGTTGGATTGTTAGTTACTCTACTGAATCTGATGTGATGAGATTATAGCCATATATTTGACAAATACATCAGATACACTGTAAAAGTTAGCGACTCAACAGGGAACAATGTCTTAATTTATTACTGTCTTACTGCTCTCTGGTATCTACAGATATATTTTTCTATTTGAAGCTACTCAGTATTATTACTGTTGCAGACCAAATCTGAAATGACAATAAATATTATATTATTCATGGCCTCCTCCCAATTACACCACAGCCAGGGGCACCGTGTAAAGCAGCTGCCTGGGAGTAAAACCTTTCCTAATTTTAAAGTTTTCTGTCCTTCCTACAAGAAGTCAGATGTCGATACAATCAAATAAATAAAAAACTGTGTGTCTTACACATCATAACTTAATGATGAGTGCCTCTACTGACAGCAATGTTGGATAAAGTGGCAATCAGACTTGACTTCTCTCTTCTCATCTCCGCAGTGAGGACTGTGCCTATTTTGACCTGGGTTCTCCAGATTTCTCTCTGGCAGAAGAGACAAAAAAAGACATGGAGGAGTACAGCCAGATGTGGGGCCAGTATGAGGAGTGGCAACAAGGCTTTAATGAAAAGGCCCAGGAGGACTGGATCACATTCAGGTAGATAGGGGGTTAAGCTGAGACCTGCTGTATATGGACCTGAATCTGCTTAATTTGGATTTTTTGTCACTATTCTTTTTTCAATTGTGTGTTAATATGTATGATTCTGTTGTTTTACAGAAGTAAGACATATGCCTTTGAGGAATTTCTGTTTGCGTGGCAGGACAGACTTAGGAAGCTGGAGCAGCCTACAGCCATGTCTGTTAAGCTGCAAGGCGAAGTGGACAAATACAAGGTAGACAGTAGTACAGTCGGTGGAATAACATGTCATCATCTTCTTTTCAGTCTGAGTATATTTATTTTGAAGGAACCCAACTCTAAATCTCAAGCAAGACCCTGGAGCAGGGCTTAAAGGCTACTATGTATATTACACTCAACAATGAGTTTTGGATAATTTACTGACAATTCAGCTATTCGTAGAGCCTGCAAGAGTGTTAAAATATTAGTCAGTGTAGCATCATGTGAGAACAATCACCAAATTCAAAAGGGTTATTCTGTAGGACGACATACTATTGTTTAGAAAATGACGCGACATTCAGCTTAATGCAATATAATTTGTTTTTGGTAAAAGCTTTTATGTGTGTGGCACTATAAGGAAGTATACGTGATCATATGTAGAGCAAATGACATGGTTCTGAATATATACATTCTGTTACTATACCAAACATAACAGAGCATCTGTGTTAGAAAAACTGTAGATGAATGGTGGTGGTTAAATTGTTATCTTTGACACAATAATTGATATGTTTTCACCTTCATGTCTAGAACATGGTCCCAGTGCTGAAATATGTACGTGGGGAGCACCTGTCCCAAGACCATTGGCTGGACATGTTCCGTTTGCTTGGACTTCCAAGAGGGACGACTTTAGAGAGACTCACCTTTAATGACCTCCTCGGTGTTGCAAATACTATCATAGAAAAGGCCTTGGAGCTTAAGGTATGTGTGCACACACTTATGCATTTTGTAATCAAATGTGACCTGATGAGATGTGGATCCACTGCAGCTGTACTGTTGGTGTCTTGTAAACCCACGAGGGTTGGACACGTTTTTGTGCATGACACGAAAATAAAAAATACAGATCTATCTATCTATGCAAATACGTACCGGATGGAAGCCTACATTGCTAATGGGACACAAACCTCTTGAAATTGCACATCATTTTTGGGGTCTTTTTGAGTGTGCAGCTATGATTTATAAAAAATATTTAAAAATCCTTACGGTTACCAACATTAATGCAACTTCTTACCAGGGCCACTAGGAGGCAGCAGCGAGTCAGACATTGCGCATGTATTAGTAGCAGAGGAAAAGCTCATGGCCATAAACTGTAGGTTACAGACTTATTCACAGACAGTATATAATAAATAATTTGGCATGTAGATGAGATGTAGGCATTCCTTGTGTTTTCTAACAAATCCTAATAGACAATTTGAATTGCTCTTCTTGCAAAAGTAACTTGTGTAAACACTTCCTTAACCGAATCAGAAAACACTGATATCTTGGACTTAAATACTGAGTGATTGAAGGCCTCCTGCTTGTGTTTTGAGTTTGGTGGTCAGCCAACCTTTTTTTTCTCATTTCAATCTTAGGTGATGCTTTTGATATACCTTACAATGTAATCACTTGTTTACCCTAGTGTTGGACATTAAGGAATGATTTAACTGATAATTGCAGTGTTTTCATTTCTTATCGAATGATTCAGTTGTTGTATTTAGTAAAAATATGTAAAATTAAACAATTTTGGTAAGGATAATTGTACAATGACCTTCATATCAGCACAAGCCAAGGTGTTTTCTCTCATCGCAGATTTACAGTGCATGACATTATATTCCTGGCATGCCACATCTACATTTTCATATATTTTGCTCCGGCTTATGAATATTTTACTAAAAGTTTTTGCCCACCAGCCCAGAGGAGTAATACAGGAGTAATAGTGTGTGTGTGTGTGTGTGTGTGTGTGTGTGTGTGTGTGTGTGTGTGTGTGTGTGTGTGTGTGTGTGTGTGTGTGTGTGTGTGTGTGTGTGTGTGTGTGTGTGTGTGTGTGTGCATGCTCTTGTATTTAGGACCTGAACAGTCGTGCTCAGGCAGAGGTGACAATCAGAGAAGCGCTGAGGGAGCTGGATTTGTGGGGAGCTGCAGCTACCTTCAACCTCACGGAGTACACAGACAGCAGCCGACGCTCTCTCACCCTTATCAAGGACTGGAAAGATATAGTCAACCAGGTAGACACACACACACCGAAACTCAACAACACTCAGTGTGACATCATCTGTCACACTGAGTGTTGTTGATCGAGTAAGTCTTGGGCACTAAAGCTTAATCAGCAACTGGTTATAGTTTTATTAGCCACACTTTGACCATAACCCACTTGCACAAAGCAGTTGGCATCTACCCAAATGAGAAAGGTGTGTTACCCTTTTTTATTGATTATACATCTCCACAAACTGCTCTCAGCCTACTCGACATACCTGCCACCAAGGGATTCCTTAACACCAACGTACTGTTTGAAGTAACTTTCAAAAACCTTTTAGCTTTTTACACCATCACTACTTTCTAGTAACCGTGTCATCTGCAGTAAGTGGTGACATGATTGTACAAAGCCTTCTGCGATAAGAAGTCATCCTATCCCTATTCAGCTGGATCCTGATTGGTTCTACTGTAGTTTATTAATCTTTTTATGTCAAGTTTTATTGTTTATTTATTTTTATAAATCCAGTTTGTAAAAAAACTGGACTCTATCTTGATTATTGAATCAGGGGCGGCCCCCAGAATTACATTTGACGTATATGGTATACTGGGACAGTCACCCAGGATTTGAAAGCAGCAATGTTTCTGGTCTAACTTACTTGAGCCTTGGTTAACTAAAGACAGAATGCCTCGAAGTTTAATGCAGGCAGAGAAAGACAAATTTAAATGTTAACTTTGATGCACCAAAAGATTTACTAAGCAGTTACAATGCGAGGGGCTCAATATTTTCATAATTTTATTTGGCAAAACACAAGTAGCTCTGATGTGCTTTTCAGATCTAAGTGCTGTGAGTTTCGCAGCACCACTGAATATTCAATTAAATCTGCAATTATTGAACCCAGTTTGAAGAAAAAACCTCTCTTGACCCAACAGTCCCGAATTAGCTGCCCTGTTTTTGGAAATTTTAGTCACAATTCAGAGCTTAACATGATACAGAGATGACTTTTCACAATGGAATAAATGATTTACTATGGCAGCTGACACTGGGCAGACTTCTGTTTTAGTTCTTTCAAATGAGGGAATATGTTTTAAATGTATATGTTTTAATGTATTTATGTATAAATATAATATTGTCTTTAGCTCTCTACCTTTTCTTCCTCTTATTAAAGTGTGAGCCAAAACCTTCGACTTTGACTCCGCATAATGCTGTTTAATGAGATTGTATACAAAAGTGAAGACTGCATGCAGAGCAATGCTTTTGAAAACCTTGAATTATTTGCAAGGGCTTCTTCAGCCGGTTCTTGGAATTTCCCTTTTTAAATTACTTTTGATAATCACTATTTAAGTTAAGACAAGGTCAATAAAAGCGATCACTTGTTGGATAGAGGAAAATACCGGCATATCTACTGACAGCATTAAATTAATTGTTAAGGATTAGTAAAAATTGACTTTATAATCACTCTGTGCCCATCCAGGTGGGAGATAACCGCTGTCTGCTGCAGTCTCTGAAAGACTCTCCCTACTACCGCAGCTTCCAAGACAAGGTCAGGTCAACAAATCTATGAATACACTTTTCGAAATCTATACTGCGTCATTTTTAAGTTTGGGAAAAGTCAATTTCCCAAGACTTTCTGTTTATTAAAGATACAGGATATGTTCACTCCATCATATTAAATGTCGTTGCCTTGTAATGATGCACGTTATTAGTTATTTGTGGTTCACAAATCCTTAAAGAAGCAGCTCTAGCCGATGTTAATATATTTGGTCTATGCATGTCCAGGTCAGTCTATGGGAGGTTCGTCTATCAGACTTAGACGAGTACCTGCTGAGTCTGAATGCCATCCAGAGGCGTTGGGTTTATCTAGAGCCTATTTTTGGACGAGGAGCATTGCCCCGGGAGGAGGCCCGCTTCAAACGTGTTGATGAAGACTTCAGGTACCCACATCCAGAAAGCTGTTGCTCTATATTGCAAATTGTTTGTCAGCCAGAGTAATTTAGGTAAAATGTAGATCTTTTCAATTTCACTTAGAGATAGCAGGCGTATTACAAGTCTCCCAGAAACTCCCAGTCTATAATAAAGCACTATCCATTGTATGTGGACATAAATAACCTCACATTTAAGCTTAAAGTTAGCATTTAAACCTCATTCATTGTTTCCATATCCACTGTCGTGCCTATATCCCATACTGATGGTACATTTTTTTCTTGCTCCACAGCACATTGTTTTGTTTTGATTTATTGTAAATTAAACGTTTAGGTTCAGTATGACTAATATTCTGTATAACAGTAGGATGGCGTGCCTTTTTCTGGGATACGTTGACAAATAGAATTGGTATTACAGCAGAATGTGTTTAATGCACATTTAGTAACAAAACACTTTCTCTATTTGTGTAACAGGTCCATAATGTCAGACATTCAGAGAGACAACAGAGTTGTTTCTCTGAGCTCAAGGGCTGGCATCAGAAACTCCCTGATCACCATACTGGACCAGCTGCAGCGCTGCCAGAAGTCACTCAACGAGTTCCTGGAGGTACATACACATGCATTTTTGTATGCAAAGACTACATACAATACAGTATGTATTACACGAGTGGTAAATATCACAACTTTTTTTATATTGTGTGTTGTCGCAGGAGAAACGCTCTGCCTTTCCACGGTTCTATTTCATAGGAGATGATGATCTGTTAGAGATTCTTGGTCAGGCAACCAACCCAACTGTCATCCAGTCACATCTCAAGAAACTCTTTGCAGGTCAGAAACCTCTTCTCTGTTCTACGCTTTTGACTTTTTTCTTATACTGTGCTCTATTCTGTTTTTTTCATTCCGTTATCTTTTGCTCTGCTCTCCTCTCGTCCTTGTTTCCCTTGTTTCATGACATAATCTGTTGGACAGTGAAGATAATCTGCGTGTTTATTATCCATGCAGGCATCCACAGTGTTGTGTTTGATGAGCAGTGCCAGCACATTGTTGCCATGTGCTCTTTGGAAGGAGAAATAGTTCTACTCAGGAACCTCATACGCATCTCCAGCCTCGTGGAGGTAATTTTATTTTGTATGAATGTATAGGCTATATCTTTTGTGTTGGGTGTGGAGTATAATTGATTAGACACTTTCCAGCTTTACATGTACAATTTGTGTTTGTTTCAGTTCATTTTGTATACATTTTTAATGATGGATGGATAACTATAAAATCTATTAAATATTAAGACTTTTATACAATGTTTTTATTCTTAGCTCGATGTGAACGGTTTTCCTTCTTTCTAGGTGTGGCTAAGTGAGCTGTCTGTGGAAATGAAGGAGACTCTGAAGCAGCTGTTGTATGAATGTATATCAGCAGGGAAGAAAAGGGAGGTTGACCCGTCCAGCTATCCATCACAGGTACACACACAATACTAAGTTGAAGTTAAGATCCAAGACCACATACCTATGTCAGTAATTTGTGACCCAGGATGTGAAAAAACATATTAATAATGTTGAAGTGATCTTTCTTATTTTTGGTTCAGATTCTGTGTCTGGCTGAGCAAATCCAGTTTACTGAAGATGTGGAGAGAGCTCTAAAAGAGCAACATTTGCATCAGTTGGAGCTGGAACTCAATGCCAAATTAGAACATTACACCACGGTGGAAACCAGCCCTGGCAGTCACGCTAACACAGGTAGTTCTGTTTGTGTTTGTGTGTATGCATTGGTGAATTTATTTGCGTCAGTCTCAGACTGGTGTAACTTCAATGTACTGACTTTAAAGATGTTAGCTGTAGCTATAGCTTGTTGTTCAGGGTCAGGTTTCTCTTTCTATTATTTGTTCTTGAATGTACTTTAACGAGCCACGGTGAGCAAGCTGTTCTCAGCATGCTGTTTGGCGTTGTAACAGTTAATATTGAAGCAAGCAACGGTGAACAAGCTGTACCCAGCATGTCGTTCAGCAGCGTAACAGTTAATAGGGGTCCCCTCTCAATACACTACACAGTGTGTACACAATGTACTACTGATAGATATTTCCCGTAGAGTGCTTGTTTATTCAAAGTGTATTGATATTAAACATGATGCGTGAAGAATGATGATCGGATTAACCTCTCTACAAAATATGTGAAGAACACGCATACATGCACAAGTATACAGACAAAGATTCCATGCTTTATAAGTAGATGTCTGTGCTGTGTGACTGCCAGCTTGATTTGGAGTTTTTCTGACTACCAGTGCCCAAAATGCATTAATGCATCTTTAAACATTTGCCTGGACACATTTAATGCATGTTATTCACAATTGCTTGGACAGAACAAATTCTGACGCTTGAGACTACTACAAACCCAGACTGGAGAAGCTGAAAGAAGCAATGCCATACGCTGTGTTGTGTTTTTTTAGGCAAGAGATCATTAAAGGCTTTAACATGTTTGTAGCATTTCAAATGAAGCTCAGAATGTTGTCCTGCTCTATTATCCCCATTTTCTTCTGCGTTTTGGTTTCTGATCAAATCCCTGATAATATCAACCTCCTCAATTTGCCATGCTCTATAAACTTTTGAGACTTGCATCATGCTGTTTGTTCCACTATCAGACTCCCTCTTGTGTTTCAGAGGATTGAGCTCTGATCAAAATGATGGGTTGTTACTTCGGCCTGAGAGATTAATGCCAAATGACTGCTCTTGTGTAAATCTCTTGATAGCCAGTCAGACACTAGAGGCTGCAGAGGGGCACAGCCCTTTCAAGCTGCAGATGCACTAGCTGGCAGGCTAATTTAATGTCTGGGGGCTGAATATATGGCTACATAAAACATGACAGCTGAGTTTTTTCACAGAACTTGAATTCGTAAAAAGAGCTTTTAAATTTAAATCAATGTTTCCTATTCATGCATGAGATGAAAAGCTCTTCCATAACCCTGGTAGTGGCATCATTTCACGGTACATTGCTGCAAAATTCTAAATTTCTGTGTCATGAAAATGTGTCTTTGAAAACTATTCTTGTTTCAATTGCATAAAGAGTTACTGGAGCCAATTTTCTTCATCCCTTTTTTTTTACGTCATTTTTTTAACATCAAATATTTCAGCACAGTGCTGTGTTAAAGGTCATCATAATTGCAGAGAATATGGTTAATTTTGTGACTGTCTTGCATTCAAAACTCTACTGCCAATACACACTTGAAATCGAACCCATTCCATGATAACATCTCATTAAATGACTGGCTCCCTTAAAACAACAAGGTAGGTTGAAGAGGCTTTGGAGTGGCAGTACTGATTAAAGTAGCTAAAGTAATGGCAAGAAAGATAATTTAATTACCCAGTCCACATAAATGGACTATAAACCCAGGTGGGGAGTGAGAGTGATCTCCTCTGACACAGGCCTCTAGCAAGTTGGTGTTCATTTGGCTAAATCATTTTTTGCTTTTTATGTTTCTTCAAGGCATTTTTATGTATGCATAGTTTGTTGATATTGACTTTCCAGAATATCAATGTGGCTGTATTCATGTCATTAGAAAGTTTCTGTCTCTAAATTGTTGGTCTTTTACACAGTAAGGCGTCACGTTTTTTCTTTCTCACCAATTCAATTAAATTCTGCAATTTCACCATGAGCAGCTTTCCTTACAACTGTCAAACCCTTCTGTTTTGTGGTATCACAAAGGCCATTGCTATTCTGTCTGCCTACACTAAAAGCCTACCATTTATTCACGGCAAAGCAGCAAAAACAGCGACCTGTTGGGTTTACCTAATGACTTGGGGTTGAAATTTAGTTAGTAAAGTAGTAATTTAGTTAGTAAAGTAGTAATTAGTTTTTAAACCAAATGTTATTAAGATTTTTGCATATTTTATGTAATTGTTCAAAGAAAGGGAGGCAGAGAAATTGAATGTTTTTTTTTTTTTTTTGCTTTGAACCAACAGGGTTAGTCTATACTGCACAGTGTATAATATTTGATAGTTTAAAAGTGTGTGTTTACTCCTGTACAAATGTAATTTTTAATTGCAACTGCAAAATAGGTTTGACTTTGTGGACTAGTGTATATGACATTTACCAAAAACGACCCTCATTTATAATCAAGTTTGTTATTTGCACAACTAAACCAATTCTCCCATCCTGATATGCAGGTCTTACAGAGTCCAGTGTCCTGCAGCTGAAGCTGAAGGCTTTGATTCTGGATATTATTCACAACATCAGTGTGGTGAAGCAACTTAACCAGGCAGGAGTTACCAGCCCTGATGCCTGGGCCTGGAAGAAGCAGCTTCGCTTCTACATGGGAACGGACAAATGCTGCCTCATACAGATGGTGGACGCACAATTCAACTATACATATGAGTACCAGGTGTGTTGACGTGTAGATAGACGTTTGATGCACTCTTGCTTCAAAATTGACCCAATGGACACAAGAAAAAACACACTACTGTTCATCCTGAAGAGGAGCACCATACAATCATTTTATATATCTCGTATTCCATACGTCAGGCAAAAATGCACAGCTGTTGGACGCACCTGTGCTCACATCTGGTTATCAGCGTGGTGTTGTAAACAAAATACTTTTCAGCTCGAATATGCAGGTTATTGGCCATTCCAAGCACCTCCCCTGATGCTATCACGATCCCTTAAATAACTTAAGATGATAATGTTAATGGAACAGGACCTTGCGTGTTGTGAGAAATTGCCATCTTGCTACTCAGTCAGGGTATCACAAAAAAATGTATGATCCAGGAATATAGTTGAACTTCTTATTTTTAACCTTCAGGGGGCACTGTTTATGCAGAGATAAGATGAGCTGAAGATGCCTTGCTGTTATTTCCCCCTCTGCACTTCCTTTAAAATAACACAAGCTAGACTCTGCCTCACTCATTTTTTTCATTTTCTTTGCCTGTTCTTCATTTGTTTTTCATTCCTTCCTCTCTTACTCCATCATCTGTCTCTTTGCCTTTATCCTCTGCGGCCCTTCCATCCTTCCCTCACTCGCCATATCTCTACTTCTGTCTAGCTATCTCACTGTGTTCCTGTCAAAGTCTTTATTGCTCACTTTCCTCACCCTCCCTCTCCTGTCTCCCAGGGCAATGCGGCTAAGCTGGTGCACACTCCACTGACTGATAAGTGTTACCTGACTCTGACCCAGGCCATGAAGATGGGACTTGGGGGGAACCCCTATGGGCCCGCTGGCACAGGAAAGACTGAGTCGGTCAAAGCCTTGGGTGGGCTGTTCGGACGCCAAGTGCTGGTATTCAACTGTGATGAGGTATAAAGATACTTGTAGGGAGTAGGTGATGGGTTTAAAGTGTTCGCTAAAGCTCCATCTTTTTGATTATTATTCTGAGAGCAACACACATTTGCAATGAACATTTCTAGCCACGCAGACAAACACACACAAAACAAGAATGGTTATTGAGATAGTGTCTGTTTTTCAGGGTATCGATGTAAAGTCAATGGGACGAATCTTTGTGGGCTTGGTGAAGTGTGGAGCATGGGGCTGCTTTGACGAGTTTAACCGCTTGGAGGAAGCGGTGTTGTCTGCAGTTTCTATGCAGATTCAGGCCATTCAAGACTCCCTTAAACATCACAAGAACACATGTGAACTGCTCGGGAAGGAGGTTTGTAAAAAAGAAAAGATGCAGAAAAAGACTCTGATGTACACATACTGAACACACATGTTTTTAGTCTGTCAATAACTCAGTAATTTATTTATCCAGTGTGGAAGAGTAATCACAAAACAGTCAATGAAACTACATTCATGCTATTGTATTATAAAACTAAATGTTAATGGGAATAACTTTTCCTACTTCTCTTCATCCTTCAGGTGGAATTAGACCCGAACTCTGGAGTGTTTATCACATTAAACCCGGCAGGAAAAGGCTATGGAGGCAGACAGAAGCTTCCAGACAACCTGAAGCAGCTGTTCAGGCCTGTGGCCATGACTAGGCCTGACAATGAGCTCATTGCTGAGGTCATCCTCTATTCTGAGGGCTTTAAAAATGGAGAAATGCTGGGCCAAAAACTAGTTGCAATCTTCAACCTCGCCAGGTAGAAATTCTTTAGTTCAGTCTTTTTTTGGTTCAGTTTGAGCTTGGATAAAGTGGAATATCAAATCTAATACAAGTCAAAGAATCGCCAAAGAACTAATTATACAGTATGTGTAGCCTGTCTCATCAATCTAGTCTTTATGTCTGTGTGTTCACTTAATGGTTTTTTTTGTGTTCCAAACCAAATCATAATCTGAGTGTTAAATTTATTCAAAATGCCTTACTCTGCCACTACAGTCTATTGCGGTATATTGATTTTGTAGATAAGTAATACTCTAGCTCCCTCCCCTTAGCACTACAGCCAGCACTACAGTCAATTCAGAGGATGTGAAAATGTGTGAAAATGTGCCTCTATGTGTGCGTCCAGGGAGCTGTTGACTCCCCAGCAGCACTATGACTGGGGTCTGCGTGCTCTGAAGACGGTGCTGAAGGCCTGTGGCAGTCTGCTGCAGCAACAGAGAAGCAGTCGTGACAAGGACAAGAGTAAGACACCCTCTGGCTATTTTTGTTATTTTAAGGTACAATATTTCTACGAGGCTTTTTTTCAATAGTGCAGAGTGACAGGAAAGTTCGCGTTCCTCTTTGGCCATTACCTCGAGTCACATTCATTGCTGCCAAAAGTACACAGTATCATAACTTGTGAGATGCCAACATGTATCATTGGAGAGTGTTTTTGACCAACGTAACTAATGAAGAGTAACAGGAGTTATTGAGCAAAATACACTGCAACATGTCAGGATCTACAATCAGATGCCATTAAGGGCTGAAATGAGGCAGACTTTTCATTCACGCCAAACATGACACCGGATAACTGGTAACTTCTTCCTGCCTGAAGTTGAAGTTGTGCTATAGAACATGAAAAGAAAACTTAAAAAAGAAACTAACTAAAAAACATCATATGATCTCATCTCTCCATGACATACTTGAATTATCCTGCAGCAAATGCTACATGTGGTCGAAAGCTTATTGGAAAATAACATCAGAGTGTCAAAATAAACTTAGAGTTTTCTGTAGTACATCCAACTATTTAATTGTGCCACCTACCTCACACCTAGCTCGGCCGACATATACAGCGGGTAAAATAAGTATTGAACACGTCACCGTTTTTCTCAGTAAATATATTTCTAAAGGTGCTATTGATGAGACCATTTTTCTCAGTAAATATATTTCTAAAGGTGCTATTGACATGCATTTTTCACCAGCTGTCGGTAACAACCCAAGTAATCCATACATACAAAGAAAACCAAACAAATAAGTTCAGAAATTAAGTTATTTGTAATAAAATGGAATGACAGGGAAAAAGTATTGAACACATGAAGAAAGGGAGGTGCAAAAAGTCCAGATCAGATGTCTTAATGTGAAAATCCACCAGTGGTGACTATAGCCAACATCTAATTATTCTCACAACAGGGTCACATAAAAAAGAAATGTTTTGATGAGTGTACATGGTAATGACTCTATTCATCAGTAAATTCCCTGAGCACCTGCTGTTGTCCCTGCCCTCCAAAATCTCTAATACTGACATAATATCAATTGAAATTTACTCCACGCTTTTCCCTTGTCTGTACTTTTGTCAGTCTCCTTTCTCTCGTTCCCAAACACACCAGTGTTCTTTCCTTTGCCTCTTCAGTACCTCCTTACCTCACCTCCTTCCCCCTCCTTCTCACCTCTTGTTTTACTCTCTCTCTTATAGCTGGCTGTCGATACCGCTCTCGACCCACTTGTTCTCTCTGGCTGCTCTCCGTTACTCACCCCCATCTCTCTTTCATGCTTCTGCTTTTCTTGAAACCATTCTCTCTCTTTCAAATTCTTCTGTTCCACCACCCGCACTTTATCTGTCCGACACACGACAACACACACACACACACACACACACACACACACACACACACACACACACACACACACACACACACACACACACACACACACATACACACAGAGCACATGCACCCCTGTCTGCCGTTGACTCCCCAAGGTTCACTTGGGTTGTCTTCGTGAGTAGTCTGGCCAAGTGTTCCTATCTGCTGTTAAAAGGCCGGCATCTTTGGAAAACAGAGCATAAGTTTTGACAAACCCATAAATCGTTACAAGCTTTGGTAATTAGCACATTTATAACAGGGGACATGTGCAAGAGCAAAAGAATAATGACAATACAAGTTAACTTTCATAACCTGGTGTTTTTGTGTTCTTCTCCATCAAGCCTTTTCTTTTATTTCTGCATATCGTCTTTTTTCATCAGTAATTAACAATTTCAATGTTTAATCGTATCCTTAAAAGCTTATAATTTACGCATATCCTAATTCAGATTGCAATGATAAATAAATAAATCTTTTTTGTCTACATGCAGATGAGGAGAGTAGTCTGGTGGTGCAGGCATTGAGACTGAACACCATGTCCAAGCTGACGTTTGCCGATAGCTCCAGGTTTGATGCTCTGGTCAGAGATGTCTTCTCTGGGGTTGTTTTCACCGATGTGGAGGATAAGAAACTAATGCAGGCACTGGAAGAAGCATTCAAGGAGGCACGGCTGGAACTTATACCCAGCCAGGTGTGTGTGTATAAAGACATCTATTAATTAGCTGAATATGCAAATATTATTATCATGATACATGATGTGACCTGGTCCTCGACCAGTGTTTGGGATCGCTCTATACTGCGAAAAGGCTGTAACATTGACACTGAGACACAGCAGTTGATTTATTTGTTAGGAAGATGGTGAAAAAATGATATATTAATTGCAGATTTTTTATCCTTCTCTTTGTTTTTCCAGCTGAAAAAGGCATTGGAGCTGAATGAACAGCTGAGACAACGCATGGGCGTAGTCCTAGTAGGGCCAAGTGGAGCAGGAAAGTCTACACTCTGGAGGATGCTTAGGGCTGCACTCAGCAATACAGGCAAAGTGGTGAGTAAGAGACAAACTGCCTAGCTGGATTTCCATACAGTGAGGCATACTGTACACTTACAGTGTGCCTTAATATCAATTTTATATGGAACTTAAAAATCATTCAAAATGCTGTAAATTAACACTTTGTAAGGCTTAGGTTTTAATATTATTGAAGATTTAGAAGGGTATGGAAACCAATTATTCGCGAGTTAATGGGTCAGTTAAAAAAGATCTTCCTCAATCTTCTGTTGTTATCTTTAAATAATGCTGTATTTTTGTAGGTGAAGCAGTACACTATGAATCCCAAGGCCATGCCCAGACAACAGCTGCTGGGACATATAGATATGGACACCAGAGAGTGGGCTGATGGCGTCCTCACACATAGTGCCAGGAATGTGGTCAGAGAACCACAGGGTAAGAAAGAGACACTGATCAATGGTGCAAATAGCTCACTGGTTGTCTTTGACAACTGGAATGAAGTCTTAACTAGTCATTAACTGGAAATGTGCAAATCTTAAGTTGCACTATATACTGGTGTTGATGTACTGTATATGTATCTAGAGCATATATCTATATGTGTCTCTGTATTTCTAGGGGTGAGCTCATGGATTGTGTGCGATGGTGACATCGACCCGGAGTGGATTGAGAGTTTGAACTCTGTGCTTGATGATAACCGGCTGTTAACCATGCCTAGTGGAGAACGCATCCAGTTCGGACCGCAAGTTAACTTCCTGTTTGAGACTCATGACCTTAGCTGTGCCTCTCCAGCCACCATATCTCGGATGGGAATGATCTTTCTCAGGTCAGTAAGCCTAATCAGACAGGGTTTCAAGTGCACCAAATTCTATCTTTTTCAACCGGCTTGTCTCGCTGTTTTTACTTCCCCCTTTTCCGACTTTTAACATTAGTGATGAGGACATTGATGTGGGTGCATTGCTTAAGTCATGGTTGAGGGGTCAGCCAGAGGAGATTTCTACTAACCTAGAAAACTGGCTGGGAGACTACTTCCAACGAGCACTGGACTGGGTCCTCAAACAGGTAAACTTCGCCCTATCCTACTTCTACACACTGGCTCAAAAACAGTCATTGTGTCACAACTGTGTCATTGTGCTGAATTTTATAACACTTTCTGACTTAACTAAATAAATGACCTCCAAGTATACTGACCAGTGTTCATCATAATGGATTTAATAGCTGAAATTATGTGAGTGTGATGAATTAACAACAAAAAACTTTTGACAAATCATGAGGTTCCAGTTATCATATCCTGTGAAGAAACACCTACTTGCTGGATTTTTCCTGTTTTCAACATTTTATACCCAAATCTTTTTTTCATTCATTTTATTCAATTTTGAATTCAAACTTGTATATACCCTTCACTTCTTCTCACCTTTCTTCAGAATGACTTTGTGGTGGAGACTAGTCTGGTGGGTACAGTCTTCAATGGTCTGTCACACCTCAGTGCTGTCACAGAGAGAGGTCAGTTCATCGTTGGTCTTCTTAGAGGTTTGGGAGGAAACCTCAACCTCAAAACAAGACAGGAGTTTGCCAAAGAGGTGAGGACCCCTGACTGTTTTGTATGGGCAGATGGTGACCATAAGAACAGCTTAGTTTTAGTATTGAAATTGTATTCATGGCTCAAACTTAAAAACTTCTTTCTCACAGTAAGTGTTCTCAGCTGTTACTGATTTAAAATAGAGGGACGAGTCATCATTCAAGTACTTACCCAGGTTATGCACCTGCTGTGGAACAGTTGTAATGCCACTACTCTGAAAGATTAGTCATGGTCTTAATGTTTTCCCTTATTTTCTTGTGCTTCTGTAGTTGCTGAGCTGGGCCAGGGAAAGCCCACCAGACATCAAAAAACCACTAGATACCTACTATGACTCTGACAGCGGCCATCTAGCAGCCTATACATTCCATCGTCCTGAGGGTCTCTCACTGGAACAGCTCTCCCAAACACACACGCTACCTGTTATTGAGACTCCGGACATGCAAAGAGGTCTGCACTGCTTCTCCCCGTGGCTCACAGCTCAGCACAGGCAGCCCTTCATGGTGGTAGGGCCAGAGGGCTGCGGAAAGGGGTAATTACAAACGCATGCAGAGATGCATGCACACACAGAGCACAAACATTTGTAAACAGTAATCATACAGAGGACGCATTTGCACACACACTTGCAATATTATGTATATGGAGGCACAGTGTATTGTACATAAACATATATATATATGTTTGTATATATGTGTGTGTATATATATATATGTGTGTGTGTATATATGTACATATATATGTGTGTATATATATGTATATATATATATCTATATGTATGCATAATCACAAAATTAAACACAAATCTGGATCAAAACACAAAAATACAGACTTTTCGACAACACACGTTCAAATGTAGTGAACTCATCACACTGACGGGATTGCTGATTAACTATTACATTATCTCACATTCACTCATTTAACAGCATTGCCTACATTGTTTTATATCATTTATAAAGCGGCAGCCGCTGTACATTGTTTAAACAGACACTGTTCAATGCAAACCTCCTGATGGTCTGCTTGTAGAAAAAGGGTTAGTGAGGTCACGGTGGAAAATTATGGATTTATTGAACCAGACTTGTAGAAAAAGCCTCTGTGGACATTCAAAATGATACAAGCAGACAATCAACACTGATATCAAAGCTTCTCTAATTCAAGACTTGACCTTTCTAGTAAAGGCACGGACAAGTCAGAATAACAATCAGATCTGCGTTATGCATGTGTGTGCGGTGTATGTGCTCTAGCTGGTGTATCTGTACACATAGAGTCGTTGACTCAAAAGTAACTGCTTCCCTCCCCGGGGGGTTTGAGGAGAAAGGCTCACTCAGTTTGCCTTTTACAGTCCAGTTTAGTCTCACTCAATGTCTCCTTTTCTCGTCCTCTTGTCTTGCCTCACTCAAGTCTGAAAGGTCACCATGGCAATGAGGCACAGAGTTTGTCAGCTTACGCTTCTGAACATCTAATTAATTTACACACACAAACACTGGACAGAGCAAGCATGCATATGCATACACATCATTTACTTTCCAATTATTTTCTCTTTCTGCATGCACCCTCAAAAATGTCTCTCTTTGCCTTTGGGTCTGTTCTGACAAGCATTGTTCTCTAGTTCCCAAGTGACCCTCTTGTTAAATACACCACTAATTTCTTCCTCTCATCATTTCCTGCGGTCCTGGCACCATCCTTAGCGTATATGACATGTATAAGAGTCACAGCATTAATTAATTTGTCTCAAGTTGTTAGGCCCTGTCTGGCTACAACTTCTAGATGTCACATCTTCTAGGGTCAAGAAGGGCACTTCTAAATAAGTGCCCTTCTTGACCTTTTTTTCCATTTATTATTTTCTGTATAGGATGCTCCTGCGTTACGCCTTCTCTCGGCTGCGGTCTACCCAAGTTGCCGTGGTTCACTGCAGCGCCCAGACATCATCTCGCCATGTGCTACAGAAGCTGGGTCAAACCTGCCTGTTGCTTAGCTCCAACACCGGTCGAGTCTTTAGACCCAAAGACTGTGAGAACCTGGTGCTCTACCTTAAAGACATTAACCTGCCCAAACCTGACAAATGGGGGACCAGCAACCTCACTGCCTTCCTGCAACAGGTAGACAGGACACATGAGCAAAAAGACATAGAATAAATAATAGAACAAGGACTTAATGAACGATGGATGATGCTCTGTCTCTCTCATCTCTTTCTCTCTCTCTGTCTCTCCTCAAGGTGTTGACATATAAGGGATTCTATGATGAAAATCTGGAGTGGGTGAGTCTTGAGAACATCCAGGTGGTGGCCTCCATGTCAACAGGGGGTGCTGTAGGGAGCCATTCACTCACCTCTCGCTTCTCATCGATAGTTCGTGTCTGCACTATAGAGTAAGTATGGTGCAAATGTACTTCACACATTACTTAACACATTGCAAAACAGCCTGCACATGCTCTCTAAAAAAATGTTTTTCAACATCATCATGTTTCTATCATATCTCTGTTTCACTGTTGGTCTCCTTCAAACCAAACCCTGACCCCGTCTCATTTCATTTTCCTTCATCCATCTGTTTCTCTGCCTCTTTTCCTCTACCTTTAGCTATCCAGATAAGGAGCAGCTGCAGACTATCTACTCAGCATACCTGCAGCCAGTTCTCCAGCATAGCCTGGGCAGCCAGGCGTCCTGGGCCAGCACTGGGAAAACACACCAGCTGTCTGGGTCTCTTGTGCAGCTCTATGAGCAGGTATTGACTCGGGCAGGATGTCCGTTCATGTTCACGTTTTAATTTTAGAAACATAGCCTTGCCTGGGATATTGGCCCCTTTATTTAACTTTAATGAAATTACTTTGTATATATCATCTATCTCCTTATTAATTTTTACTTTCAGGTGAAAGCCAAGTTCACAGTGGATGACCACAGCCACTACCTATTTACCCCCTGTATCCTCACAGAATGGGTCCTCGGCCTGCTGCGGTATGACCTCACTGCAGGTAAAAAAACAAAACACACATGCAAGAATACATTTTAATAGGAGTGTGTCTGAGCACGTTTTGACAGGAATAATATTGATGTTATAACCAGGGACACTCAAACCTTCTTGAAGCAAGGGGACAAATAAGAACCTCCACTGGGCCAATACTCAAAAAGATATCATTTTTTTGGGGAACCTTGACAAATCAGACCCATGGCCAGTAAGGGACTTTCACTCACATTTTCAGAGCCACTGTTGTATGGAAACAAAAGACAAAAGTTTGAATGACCCACTGATTCTCAACATAATCCTTAGAGTCCTCACATAGACCAATTTTGCTGCTGCTAAGAAACATAAAGTATTAATAACTGTCAGTTTTGATGCCAGAATCAAAAGGACAGCACCAGATGGCTTAGTTTCTTGTCAACATTATTTTAGCTCAGAGCAACTGTCTCCCACTCTCACCTTTTTCTTCATTAGAACTCTCCTCTCTCCTCTCTCTCCTCACTTCCTCTCTGTCACTCGTCTCTCTCACCCTCTTTTATCATCCTCTACCTTTGCTGTCCTTTCATCTCTCCCTCTGTCACTCTTTCTCTCCTTCTGCAATGTGTCCCTGCTGTGATAGAGAGTACAATCATTTATTTTAATTAAACACGTCAGCGAACAAACTTCTCTTTTCCAATACTCATCATTTTTTAACTTACTCTTGCCTCTTCCTCTCTCTTTTCCCCTCTTGCTGCTTACCTTCTTTTCGGTATGTAAAAAAAACCCTCTCTTCATCTTGATTATGTGACTATGCTGTTGTATGTGGTGTGGTTTGAGTGTGCATGTGATCACAATAAATATTAACAGCACATCATAAACGCTCTCAAAATGTCGTTTCTGGCTACAGCACGCAGCTGTTTTTTGACAAAAGAGCTCTTAAAAACCACTGTGCACTACCTGCTCAGCACCAAGTAGCAGACAGACACAGTTAGCGACAAGCTTGTGAACATAGTGGAACATTAACAGCTAAAGAGGATATTTCCCTCAGAATTTGGTAGAGACCAAAAACAGAGCTAAAAGGGAGTGTACATTGGACTTAGATTTGCCAGATGACCAGAAATATGTATCCGGACGAAACCTAATGTTGCTCTGCAAGTGCTGGAACCGTTAGTATGCAAGAACAAGTTCTCCATATCAATATAAGGTGATATATATCAAAGCTGTGTTCACAACTTGTTTACGGTGCCCCCAAGTGTTTAAAAAAATAATGATTTCAGGTTAAGATTTCAGTTAAATGTCTTTCAAATTTAATGGAAATGACAAGTTTCAATTTGTGCCCAACAACCAAGTGTGATTGTGTATGTTTCACCACGTAAATGATAAGGTCATGAATGTGACCGATTGATTGGAATGGCTAATATCATCAGGAAACTTAAGGTTATCACAGATTTATCAGTATCAGCAGATATGTCAACCAATAAGTGCCAAAGGTAAGATACGTTTGAGGTCATTTAGAAAAAGGGTTGCCTTAACATTGGTTGTCCACCAAGGAGCATGGACAAGTTCTACAGCTTTTGGTCGTGATTATTTACAACCAAAGTGAAGAATGTAGTGGTGACCTCAAATATTTAATGATTAGATCAAAGGAGCCTAACTAACTGCTTTCAAAGACAAATCCTCGCAGTGAAGGGAATCTTTTGGTTATGAAACAAAGGATCACTAATAAATAACTAAATACAGCTTCTGTTTCAAAATCAAGAACAAATGTATTAATCAGAGCACTCACATAATAACATTGCACTATCAGAGCGCTGGATATTTTTTTAAATGTGTGTACAATTCCCTAAAATCAGCTGGGGGAGGCACGTTGAAACAGCTGTTCTTGGCGCTATAACAGCTGTTTGCAGCTTGCGTCTCCTTCTCTTGTTGACTGTCGCTTGTCTTCCCTGTCGTTTTCCTTCTGTCTGTGGATTGCTATAGTAGAGGAAAAAGGAATTAGGACCAAAAGTTGTCTTTACAACCACAAAAAGCATGCGGGCTGAAACCGTCTCTCTCCGTCTATTGATCTCAGGCTATTTAGCGCTATTGACTGCTCTTAACATCATCGATCCCCAAGATCATTATCTATCTTGTCACAACCCTTATGTTTTATTAAAAACTAACTTTTTGAACTCTCAAATATCAATGTCAGTACCTGCCTCAAAAATCCGGAATCAGCCAGTCTTTAGTGGCTTTATTGGCTCTGGTGGGAGAATCACTGATGTGGTGGGTTTTTTAGGCATTGCATTAATTTGAAAGCCATAGGCATGGAAAATGTTTAGCAGGACCATTTGGCACTTTGAGTCATTTGCTTTTTATTAGTGGTCTTTAAAATGAATTATGTAAGGAAAACCCTGGAGTGTCAACTGTGTCCCTGCTTGACTCTCTTCTTCAGCTCTTGCAGTTTAATGTGACAGACACTGTTGAAGCCAGTGGCCTATGAGATCTTAATTTTGGCCTGTCCCTGTAGCACTCTTTTTTTTTAGCTAGCAGCACTCTGCTCGTTCTTGGGGGATTTTGGTAAATTTAGTTTTACCCTGGGAAGTGCTTTTGTCATGCCTGATCTCACCAAAAATAGCCCTTTGACTCATGTTGGGGCCTGAGTCCCAGTGTAAACACTGTGCTTGTGTCTGTGTCTGTCCTTTTTGAAACTTAAACTACAACGACAGATATGGACATACTTCAAAATACTTATTGTATGATGATGATGTTCGTTAGAAACAGATGAATAGCTGTAAGTTTTTACTCTTTGTGTTGAATGTTGAATCAAGCTTATGATAAATAGCTAATTTCAACCGAAATCAACAAATCTAATCTTGTGAATGAATGCAAGCATGTACTTGGGATATTATGTTGGGTATTAATTCAGATATATGTATGCATGTGTGTGTGTGTGTGTGTGTGTGTGTGTGTGGGATGGTGTGCATTTGTCATTTATTCCTTTTTAGCTCAATCTAATGTGACAGACAGCGTGTTGGAGGTGATAGCATATGAGGCCAGGAGGCTGTTCAGAGACCGGCTAGTTTCCTCCAAAGATCTTCACACCTTTGATAACATCCTCTCCTCCATTATACGGGGTGACTGGGGCTCTGATGCTCTAGACAACATGACTGGTAAGAGAAAGCTCTATTCTTGCTGACATACACCTTTGTTTTGATCACACATACAAAAGAATAATAGCTCAATAGAGATGTGACTCTCTGTCAGCCTGGCTACAGTGCTGAAGAGAAACCTGGGGTTGTTTTTATTTGTCTCTATTAATGATGAATAATGGGCTGCTCTGGCATTACGGAGGGCCGTCTTATATGTTTTAAAGCTATCTCGACAGACTAACCGAGATTCTTCCAAATTGGTGGAATGCAATATCCTTTAAAGATTTCGCAATGTTTGTTTTAATTCGCGGGTTTATGGGGAAATACCATGGAGTGAAACTCCTTTGTTTTATTATCTTCTTTTCTACAGAGGTAATAGAGTCTAGTGAGTCCATTGCACTCAAGGCAAAGCAGGAAAAAATCCATTACAGATTGAGTACTTGATGCAATTCATGCCAACATTTTCAGGCGGCCACTCATGCCTGAAAGAAACTTTGATAGGCTCTGTTCTTTGACAGCTCTGTGTTTATAGCAGTTTCTCAGATAATGGTCTGTTTGCCTACTTTAAACCAGCATTATATGAATAAAATGTTTATTTTTTTTCATTTGGTTTACTACTCGACACACAAACACAAATGTTTCTCATTCAAGCATTTAAAATATAAAGTGGCCCCAGTTGTGATAACATTTGAATTCCTCCATTGTAGAAGGGTTGGCTGCAAATGGCTTTAAATCCTGGTTGGAGAGGTAAGACTCCAATGCAACACTTTCCTGCCAACTGTTAGTGTGAGATAAATAAGAACAGAGTGAAACTAGAATGATGCATTGTGTTGTCCGCACTATACAGGAGGTCCCCTCAGGAACCTGAGAGGGATGAGAGGAGAAGTTAAATGCATTTCCTTCCCTGCTTGCATACAAATGTACATAGTTATACTGCTCGGCGATAGTCTGCACAGCAGTACTAGAAATAGGTGACAAATGCCGGCAATAGCAAGCCATAGCCAGTTTTCTCAATGCAAACTAATGTTGAGAGCCAGCATAAAGAAAACATGCCAAGAGAGCTGGTTCAACTCAGAGAGGTGTTCAAGAACAGGTCTTGACTGCTGAATAAATACAATGACAAATGTAACCAAGGCCCTTGGTAGTGCTTAACGAAGCCCTGCAGTGCTGGAAGTTAGACCTAAGAAATCAGAGAGGCAGAGTAAAATGAGTGAGAAGGATAAATCCTTTTTATCACATCAACACATCCAAAGCATGCATCCAGGTCCAGTGTCATACCAATAACCAATTCAACAAAAGTAAAAAAAACTTTACATTATTGGAGGAGATTACTTAAAACACCAGTGCTCAGTAACAAAGAGACATGCAACTGCAATATCCCAGAATGTGGCACCTGGCACTGATTGCAAGTGCTATAGATTTTTTTCTTGAATATCCCTTTCATCTGCGCGACCTTGTGGCATTGCCTAAACTGATGGATTTAAACGCAAGCAGTCTGCATTTATATCTAACCTGTGAGTATCAGTTAAAGAAATGAGAAATGCCTCTTCCAAATAATGGCCAAAGGTGCAGTCCGTTGAAACAAACACCTGCCTGCTTCTCTGAAACATCTGGCATGTAATCTGTGGGATCTGAGAACAAATCAAAAATCCTATTGCACAGGTTGAACATTCAGACACAAATTTTGTCTCATTTTCACATGTAGCTGACTGGAATTCATTTTTATGACAGTACCGGTACTTTCATCTACAGTGCTCATTTTGTGTATTTCTTCTTACCTCCGTAGACAGCCTTTATGTCATTTGATGTACACATTAACACTCTGTAATATGTCCCTTGTGTGCAGATGGCTTTTATGTGACGTGGGGAGCCTCTGAAGGCACTATAATGACTCCAGGCCAGTCTCTACCTCCTCATGGTAAACAGCTGGGACGTCTGGATTCTGCTGACCTAAAACAAGTTATACAAAAGGTACACAGTGAGAAACTGCTGTGTGGTGTGGTGTGTTGTGTATATTTATATATATATAATCCAGTGATGTACTGTATAATTTATTTGTATTATACATTGTGGTATTGCAACTTGACCTTAGTAATTTAACGATCTGAATACTTCTGCTCCTTTTACCTTCTCCTGCTTTAATCTTTGTGCCTCAGTCATGTGCTTTTGTTTCTCCCCCCCGTCCTTCCTCTAGGGAGTAGTGCTGTACAGCCGTGATAACAGAGAGCTGGATCTTCTCCTGTTCTGGGAAGTGTGTGACTTTGTGGCCAGGGTGGATCGAGTCCTGAGCCGACCCGGTGGCTCTCTGCTTCTGGCCGGCCGGAGTGGAGTGGGTCGGCACACAGCCACGTGCCTGGTGTCTCACATGCATGGTTACACATTGTTCACGCCCAAAATCTCCCGTGGTTATACTCTGAAGCATTTCAGCAATGACCTCAAGACGGTAAGAGTGAATTATCTTTTTTATTGGCTCAACTGGTTCTGGACTGTACTAGATAATTAGATGCACTGGTTAGCATAGGTGAGTTTTTTTTTTTTCATTTGAATTGCCAAATAGATTGTTAAATGCCACCTTAAAGTAGCAATTAAAACACAAATGCACAAATTGGTGTCAGTATATTTGTGGTTTGTCGTGTTTATATGTATATCAAACATATCTTATATGTGTATGCATTCTGTATACGTGTAGGTGATGCAGCTGGCAGGTCTGGAAGGCCAACAGGTGGTTCTGCTTTTAGAAGACTATCAGTTTGTTCACCCAGCTTTCTTAGAGATGGTCAACAGCCTGCTGTCATCAGGTGTGTATTGCTTTTGTTTGTGGGCCATTACTTCAGTTATAGAACAGATTTTACTTTTTAGATCTCAAGGGATACAATTAGATTTTGTATTAGGTTAATGTAACTTATAAAAGAAATGTTTGACATTTTGGGAAATACATAAATACTTGAATCTTTGAAGTGTCAGAGACATTCCGACTCCAGCCTTTGTTGTGAAGTATTCATGGTCTGCATTTGAATGTGAACCTTGCACTGGTCATTTTTAGCAAAACAATGCTGCACCAATCAGAAGTTGCAGTTTTAATGCATCTTTGCCCGAATATCTTGAATTTAGTTTCTTTATATCATTGCTTTATGTGCCTGTTTATGTTATGTTTCAGGTGAGGTTCCAGGTCTGTACACCCCAGAGGAACTGGAGCCTCTCCTCTCCCCCCTCAAAGACGCTGCTTCACAGGATGGATTTTCTGGACCTCTCTACAACTACTTTTCTCACAGTTTGTACTGTTTATTTTTCAACAGCCCAGTCCCTCTGTCTATCTGTTATTCATTATTTTGGTCTGTTCCCATCTATGTGGTACATGTTGTACTCAGGTTCTCTTCTCACTATAAAAATCTATAACATGTGTCCCCATATTTCCACTGATTGTTTAATCTGTTCTCTTCCAGGAGTGTATCAGACTATTCCTCTGTGCAGTGGTGTGTTTACTGTAGAAATAGTGCAGTGCTGAGGTTGAGGTAGCTGGCAGATAATACAATCAGTAGCTCTATTATTGTAAAAGTATACCGACGAAAGACTAAAACTCTGTCAGGAAGGTACAAGATAAAAGGGACAATGTCAGGGAAACAAAAACTAGTACCTGCATTCACATTGCCCCTCATCTTCTCTGTTTTCCTGCTCTATTGCTTTGTCTCAAACAACATTTTTTGATTAACTCCTCCACTGTTTTTATTCTCCAACTACTGTGTAAGTCTTTGTGTATCACACCCCTTTAGGAATTCAGAAGAACCTCCACATTGTTCTGCTCATGGACTGCTCCAACTCTAACTTCACCATCAACTGTGAGAGCAACCCAGCTTTCTATCGCAAGTGTTCTGTCCAGTGGATGGAAGGATGGTCTGAAAGCAGCATGAAGAAGGTCGGTGAAGGACGATGATACACAAATACTGTGACAAGATCAAAACCAGTATTTAAGATGAAGAAATCTTGCAAGAAGTGTTGTGAATGGTGGTTCACTTATGCCCGGAAACTTTGAAAAGACAGACTTGTTCTGCCCAGACTTTGATAACATCTCTGTTGAGCAACAATTACTCTCCTGCCCCTTACATACTCACAAGTATTTGTAATTTAAGTATCCTGTGGCTTCATATTTAATATTGACCCAAAGGATTATGAAGTGAATAAGTATATAAAGTAAAAAGTAAACTGTTTTTGGTATTTAAAATTGTAAAACTTGACACATAAATTCTAAAATGCAGTTGTGATAACGTTTTTAATGCATGCATCAATGCTTTTCATATCACTTTCACATCTGGTTTGTGAACCTTCACCTTGTCAGATTCCTGAGATGCTGCTGGCAAAGATTGAAGGAGGAAGAGAGGAGAATGAAAGGGAAAAGGACACAAAGGGGAAAAGCTCAGGTGGGAGCTTAATAGCCTTTACAGTTTGTATGGCTGTTATTTATAATTATGATGATGATGATAATATCTTGTAGGTCGTCTCTGTCATATGCCTAAGTATAATTGTACTTCTCTTCTGTGGATACATTTTTTAGACTTAATTTAATCTAGCAGTAGTTAAGGTTTCATAATAACAATCTTAGGACTGTAACTTCAATGAGATGAAAATGGCTTTTATTGACAAAGAATCAGCGTTTATATATATAAAAGCAAACACCTTACCACCGACAGAATGTTATGTTACCCATATTTTGCAACTTCAAAATACAACTTCTTCTAACAGCAACTAGAAGCATATTAATACAGTTTCATGCTGTGTTTGGCTGTGTTTTGTGTCAAGAAGTTGACATCCTAATTTCAAACCAATTCGTGCTCACAAGCTTCTTTGTCCTCTACTCCCAGCAGGTGCTGCTCAGGGAGACCTGTGCCGTTTGTTCCTGATGGTCCATGAATCATGCAGAGAACATGGTGCAACACCCAGCCAGTACATGGCCTTTTTGCACGTTTACACTGCAATATTTAGCCGGAAGCGGAGCCAGCTCACAACTAGACAACAGCATCTGCAGGTACAATATCAGCTTTAGTCCAAGGTCAATATGCACAAACAACTGAGATGCATGTTTAAGTACCCACACCAAATATTTGTTAGATTGTTTTCCACCTCAAATTATAAAAGTAAAGTATGTTGTTTGTTAGCCCGTTAAAGAATAACTTATGGTGTGAAGAACAGATGTATCAGCTAAGTAGAACTAAATGAAAACAGTCATAGTCAGCTATTGTTTGCACATATAACATGTGGCAAAAAATAGTGCGAGCATATGTTTTTCAAACAGATTCGACCAACTTCTATGTTCAGTTTGTTTGATTTATTAATCACCATACGTTTCTAATAAAGGATAAAGGATATTTTTTCTTATAATAATCAAAAAATGCAGTATATGTAAGTGGGCGATTGCCATTATAATTAAGAGCACTGTTGGTATTACATTTTCTAGGTTGTCTTTTTAACTCATACATATATTGCACATAGGTATTTCATGTCTCTAACATCGCATATTTGACTTGTGTCTGCAGGCAGGTGTGTCTAAGCTGAATGAAGCTAAAGCATTGGTGGATGAGTTGAAGAGGCGGGCTGCAAAGCAGAGTGCGCTGCTGAAGACTAAACAACAGGAGGCAGATTCTGCCCTGCAAGAAATTACCACTTCCATGCAGGTGTGTGTGCTTGTGTGTGCATGTATGTTTGTGGCTGTGTGTATGTCAGTGTGTGTAACTTTGAGGTCCTACAAGGTTTCATGTCTCCTCCAAGCTATATCTATCCTTCCCTGAACTCTCACTGCAGCCCTCTCCTCTCACATCCTCTCCTCTCCTCTCATCCTCTCCTCTCCTCTCACATCCTCTCCTGTCTTCTCCTCCTTTCTTATCTTATCTTGCCTCTCTCCCCTTCACTCTTCCTCTCCTCATCTGCATTGTATTATTCTTGCAACTTTTTCTGGATTTCCCATGACTGTGTCTCCCCTGCTGTGAAGTCTATTGATTTAGTTTGTGTGCCTATGTGCATTTGTTTGTTCTGTGACTTCTCATCCAGTGCTTTTTGTCTCCTGATATGGAAGTTTCCATGTCCTCCTTCAGGCTCTGTCTGGAGGATGGATGTATGGCAAGATGTATGGGGGGGAGGAGAGCTGAACAAAAAGAAAGCTGAACCCTGTTCATTAGTTATGATATGCTATCATTCTCTCTGTGGGGAATTGGCTTTTTGAGTGAGATGGAGTGAAGGAGGGTGAGAGAAGGTACAAGAAACAAGAGAAGGGAAAACTGTCAGCAGAGTGATAATTAACGACTAGACTCGTCTCTTTGGGCTGTGGCAGCTCTGTCTCCTGTAGAGATACAGACAGCAGGGATGGATAAGGGGGGAAGACTGGGACAAAGAGATGAAGCACGGAAACAAACTAGATGGAAAACAGACTTTGGAAAGCTGGAGACATTCAGAGTATGAAGCAGTGGAGGGGGAAGGAAAATAAGATTTGGAGAGGGAATAGGGGAAATATGTGGTATGAATAAGGGGTTAAGACTTAACAGGGGGAATTGGAAGGATGGGAAGACTATTATCTTGGGATGAGGGTGATATATGATATACTGGACCGATTATTTGGGTATAGACGTGCGAGAGATGCAAAGTATTCTGCCAAACAGTCAACCACACTTGCTTTTCACCTTCAATAATGTGTCTTACTCTGAATGTTCCTAAACCAAATCTTTCATCTTTACTCAAAGGAGGACTTTGGCTATATGTCTAAAGCATCTAACTCACTCATCAATTGATGTGCTGATAAATATACTTACTTACGTTTTAAAAGGCTTTTTGGATATGTGTAAGTTGTAAAATCTGTCGGTCATGTGTTCTTGGTGAGTATCAGGTTGAAGAAAGTATACTGTATATAATATCCTTCTGTTTTAGCATTTGAAACACTTGAAGGCTGTATTTTCAATACAATACACTAATAATCAATTGATATTTTTGGTTATCCAGAATGCCAGTGACCAGAAGACAGAAATGGAAAAGATTAAAGGGAAGATGGCTCAAGAAGTGTCCAAGATTGAAGAGAGAAAGGCCAAAATAGATCATGAGCTGAAGGAAGTGCAGGTTAGTTTGACTTGCTCTGTCTGTATGGCATTATGTGTCAGTTACCTGAAATACACATACATACATCTGCCACCAAATAATTGTCTTTCCAGCTGCACACACCTTTATTTACTACTGTATTCCTCCCTCTTCTTACCATTCTGCCCTCTAGCCTTTGGTAGATGAAACAAAGCATGCAGTTGGAAACATAAAGCCTGAAGCTCTGTCTGAGATCCGCTCCCTCCGCATGCCCCCTGATGTCATTAGAGACATCCTGGAGGGGGTACTGAGACTGATGGGCATCTTCGACACCTCCTGGGTCAGCATGAAGAGGTGAGAGGGTGAAGAGATGGGAAGAATGTGTAAAGGATAGACAGGAGAAGGGGCAAAAAAGAAGGATGGATACAGTAGATAAAAGAGAAAGTCTTTGGGAGTAATTACACTGAAGAGGATCTTCTTTCGGGTGACCAAAGAGGGTGAGGAGGTGATGGGGTGTTAAGGGATGGAGATGAAGAAGAGGATGAAATATTTTGCACAGCTAGGAAAGGACGGAGAGAAGGAGAAATCTTTATATCTGGGTTTACTACTTTATATACTGGAAATACACCCAAACCATCAATTTTTTGCTCTTGTTTGAGTTGTTTTCAGTACAGAATATTCAAATGTATCATCTAATTCAATCATTGATATTTTCCTATCACTTGTTCACATGGCCGAAAAAAAAGTCACATGTTAAAATACACATTTGTGTGTGTTTCTCATCGTCTTCATTAGTAGCAAAGAGAATAAATTGCAACAGATTTGGTTAATTAAAGATGAAAAGAACTTTAAGGTTCATCATTTTCAGCTTTAATTAACATCAACTGCTTCATTTTCTAGATAAAAAGTCACTTTATTCTATCTCCCTCAAATGATCTATCTCTATTGCTTGTACACTTGGACATGTAACATCAGACTCTCACACACAACATTTAGGTGCTTTATTTTTCACCTGCTCACGTCCATCCTCTCACCCTTTCTTATTTTTTTTTATTTTCCCCTTTTTTTCTGTAGCTTTCTGGCGAAGCGCGGAGTGAGGGAGGACATAGCTACATTTGAGGCGAGGAACATCACCCCGGATATTCGCCAGAGTGTGGAAGAGCTGCTCAACAGGAACAAAGCCTCCTTTGATGCAAAGGTCAGCTAGCCACAATAGCATAATAATAATTAGATGAATGGTTGGTGGATGTTTTTAACCCCTTGTTGATTTTGTATTGGCTGAATATAGTATTGTAGCTGTTGTTGTGACTGAGTTGTTTCTGACTGTTGTTGTGCTCAGAATGCAAAGCGTGCAAGTGCAGCAGCTGCTCCCCTGGCTGCCTGGGTCAAAGCCAATGTCCAATACTCCCACGTGCTGGAGAGGATAGGACCACTGGAGAGAGAGCAGGCTGGACTACTGGAGTAGGAACACATACACACACGCACACACACACATACACACAAATACCACTCCAGAATACAGCTGGAACGATTAGTTGAATGCTTGATTGGACAATCGACAGAAAAATAGTTGTCAACGATTTTGATGTTCGATTAATTGTGAAAGAGAAACATTGATGTGGGATTCTGATTGATACTGATGGTAAATATAGTTCACTGAAGAAATAAATTCCCCAGAGCGTGCAATATTGACTGAAAAAGCTGATCTCTCCTGCTGCGTGACTGTGCCAGCTGTGACTACATGTATCCGGAAGCATTGCCCGGGAGCGGCGATTTTGCTACGGCTGAAAAATAAACAAAATAAGCTCACAAAACATCAATGAAGGAAATATTCTTTCACCAAAGCCCCAAAATACAACTGCACACCTCGTGGACTCAGGTTTTACTCTTACACCAAAACTAAGACAGGCTTAAGTGCCTTGTTTACTCATCATAAAACACACTTCATTCAAACTGGACAGAAACCAAATACAACCCATTAAACATATCTTGGTTAGTCTTTCCACTGGTCCAACAATCAGCAACTCTGGTTTGGTCAAAAAAGATTCTTAATTCACATTTAGATGTGAAAATATACTCATGCTCTCTTATGCACAAAAAATATACAAACATTTAACGATTCACATAGACATCCTTGACACTGTGTTTCTGTGTCGTGTGTGTGTCCAGAAACCTAAGAAAAACGGAGAGTAGGAAGAATAAGCTGGAGGAACAGCTCAACTCTGTTGGAGCCAAAGTCAACGAGTTAAAAGAGAAGTATGCCTCCTTCCAACTTCCCATCTCTTCTTTCAGCCTCTGATCCTTACATTTCCAATGTATTTCATCTGTGACAAAATCTTATGGTTGTTACCTTGTCATAAATGTGTCTTGTAATGTTTATGTAATAAACCATAAATGTTGAGGGTACTGGCCGGACGCCACTTTATGCCACAAGGCTCAATTGCACAGAAACTCTGCTGAGTGCCATGATGCCTCTCTCAAGTGTTTATGACAACAAATGTTTGATGGGTTATTAAATGGGCGGGGCTAAAGTATAGGGGTGGGGCTGTGAGTCTAAATTGGCATTGTAAATGTCCTCAGGCCTGGAGCCTTATCATGGCTGATACATTTGGAGCAGATATAACAATGCACTGCATTACTGTATTGTATGTCAGATTTCATGGCATATGTACAGCTTTCTATTCCAACTTCAATGGAGTGGATTGAGCTACAGTCAGTGAAATTATTATATGTTATCAATCTATTTAATAAATCTTTGGTAGATTAAATAAATATCTGAATGTCCGTCTTAGAAATCTCCAGGTATCTCACATCAAACACATTTACCTACTTACTGATCTCTTTTCCACCTCCTCACTCTTTCCTCAGGTTTCAGTGTCATACTACAGAGGCAGCTAAGTTGGAGGCTGAAGTGACAAACGCTCAGGACACGATCACTGCTGCCGAGCAGCTCATATCACAACTGGATGGAGAACACACACGGTGGAACGCACAGGTAGCTTGATGTATGAGTTTGTTGAAGTGTGTATTGTTGTGGGAGGTTATAAACATTTACTAAATTTGGGGCTCATTTAACATGTAAGAGCAACAGGAGGCGTGCGTGGGTGGGTGTGCGTGTCTGCTTGTGTGTGTGTGTGTCTGTGTGTGTGTGTGTGTGTGTGTGTGTGTGTGTGTGTGTGTGTGTGTGTGTGTGTGTGTGTGTGTGTGTGTGTGTGTGTGTGTGTGTGTGCGTGCGCGTTTGTGACAGGGGCATGTATCCTGCTGTCTTGGGTCCCTTCTGGCTGTTTTTACTCCTCTCTGCAGCATCTGTCTGCACCTTAATTAAAACACTCAATCTCTTCCTGACACACACACCCTCACACTCACTGCTTTCCTCAAGGCCCGCACCAAAGAGCCAGTTTACTCTCTACTCACGTATTTCCATATACTCACACATACACACTTCATTCGTTACGCTTTTGCACACTATGCAGTAGCTGTGGTTTGCTATATGTTAATGCCTCTAAGTTGTGTACGTGTTTCACAGGAATGGAGAACCACAGAGAGAAGGGTACACAACTACAAAGTGGTGCAGAAATAGATGCATGTTTTGAGTGGAATGTGGCAGGATGGTAGTATTAATACAGAAGACCAGAGATTACATTGTCCTGAAAACCTGCAGTCACAGGTATGTGGGCATTCAGAAGTCATAAGGCTTGGAAATAAACCCTGGTGCATAGTTCACCAAACATGTGCATTTATGATCCGATGGCATGCTATTAGTCTCAACGGAATCCTGATCAACATAGAAACTACAGCAGTAATGTCACATTAGCATATCATGTACAAGTGTGTGACTGTGTTCCTGTATTTGTAGGTACTTTTTTCTTGTGTCTGTCAGAACCAGTGTAGACATGTTTGGATTATTTGGGGTGTGGAGTTGGGTTCACATTTCATCATTTTGGAGGAGGGAAGAAGGAGTCACATCCTAAGTTACTGATCATTCTCTTTTTCTTCTGAACATTTCTTTACATTCTTCCCTCTAATTCCAATCCTTTCATTGCCTTTACCTCTCTCCTTTTTCTTTTCATACACTTTCCCCCCTAATTACCTGCCTGTCTCTCTTTCTATCAGATGTCTGAGATGAAGAGTGAGTTGGACACGCTCCCCATGAGGGCCATGCTTGCTGCAGCCTTCATCACCTATCTGTCTGCTGCTCCTGAAGACCGTAGAAGACAATGTCAAGAGACATGGATGGCTCAATCTGGACTACAGAGTAAATAGTCTACTACTTATACTTGAGGCTCCAATTTATGCCGACTCTTGTGCTAAGCAGCCTACACAAACACACTGCTACCCAGTAACACACTGTTGTGATACACATGGTTTATATAAAACACTTCTGGGACTACTCAATATGATTGCTGATAAATCATTCTTATTTTGGAGAATGTTAAGCTTGCTTGATCACCATTTAACTAAAAACCATTACCAAATCAAGTATTTAGACCAAATGAATTACCTGACCTCGTAATCATGTTGATGTCTTTAATCCCAGTCCAAATTTATTTTCAGTATTGTGAGTAACCTAACAAGTACTCACATAAAAACTCACTCACTTATTAAAGATGACAGTATTTAATAACCCTGTTTTTACCACTTTCTGTATTTAATACAATTTATCATATGCCAAGCATTGCAACCTTAATTTAGCAGCTGTTCTATTCATGTGTTAATATTCTATCCTCACAAATGAACCAGTAAAATGTGAGCTTTCTGTCAGCACTCGTGAGGTTTAACAAGACGTTTGTCTTGTTAATAGCTCTGACCATATAACTGCTTGGCAACTCCTTTCCCAGAGGGCCTCAGCATGTAATTTCCAAACAGCTGAGTCATCAAGTTGACCCCCTATTATTTCTAAATCCTCGTGTCCATTGAACGTCTTCTCCCCAAATTAGTTGTCAAGATTACTTTGTTTACCCCACATAAAGTGTAATAAAATATGTTAGGTACCATTGATGATTTCGCACCTGTCGTCCGTTACTGAAATATATGACGTTTGATTAAAATGACCAAGTCAGTGAGAAAACATTAAGGCAACAAATAAGCATGTGCATTTGTGTTGTGTGTGTTTTTATCAGAGTTTGACTTGCGGTCATTTCTGTGCTCGGAGAGTGAGCAGTTGATCTGGAAGAGTCAAGGGCTGCCATCTGATGACCTCTCCATGGAGAATGCACTTGTCATACTACAGGTAAGACATCCATTTCCCTTTATGTCAAATTGCATTCTCTCTAATTTTGTTTTTATACCCCTGACTACAATTATGCTTTGTCACAGAAGGATCTAGCTTATTAAAGGAACTGTATTTAACATTTTAATTGTGATATAGCTGCAAACCAAGTAGATATGGTAGAGTAATGTTTACCTGAGCAGACATAAAGTAGCCCTCTGTGTGTAATCCGAGTTTCTCCTAGCTTTGTTGTCATAGCCTCCTGGCAGCACATGGCTTTAGTGCATGTTCCTGCGTGTGAGCATGCCCCACTGGTTAGCTAACGGCCACTGCTCTGCACTGCTCTCATGCGATGGTTACAGCTGGTAATGCAGCCCTGACCGACAGCGTTGTCGAGGAAGCGTAGCACCCACCCTCAGGTTCCCCCTTGGTTGAACACCGTTATCTCTGTCAGCACTTTCACCTTAGTTTGCGATGTTGGCATAGTTACCTATGAGCCACCGGCTCGCCATCGACATGTTGAGAGCCGATGAAAGGTAATCGAAGTGCTCACAATCTCGGATCTTGCACCTTTAAAGCAATTTAATCACCAATTTATATCTCTAATATTTTTATATTAGTTTACAAAACATCTTATGAATTGAATACACTTGAAAAAATAAAATATATTTGTACAAAAAACAAAGTACAATATAATTACAGCATTGACTTGTAACAGCAAATCTCTATTTTAATAGTCATATCAACCAATTTGCCCTTGTTACCATTCATCTGTCCTCCATTTGTCTGTATTCTGTTTTTTTGTTTTTACCGTTGCTGCCTTCAGATCAATTCGCTCAAGTTACAGGTAAGAAGTTGTTCCATCATTCATCCCTGTAGCCCGACTTCGTTTAGTGTAGTCTCTCTGTGTTTTTTCACTGTCTCCGTGTGTGTGCCCTTACAAGATTATTGTCATATACACTTAAATGCCAGATTTCGCAGTCACATACACACAACACACACATATATACACATATATGTGAAATCTATGTATAAATATAGTAAACAAAGTACGATAAGGCTGGGGGGAATAAACAGGTTTGAGAAAGAGAATCCTTACATGCACACACGCCTCCCCTTTTCTCGGTAACTGGGCCTGTTTCTAAGTAAAACTATCCCAAACAAGTTACCCTTAAACACAGTTCTTTATCATTCTTCTATACTCAGAGTGTTGCCTGTCCGTTCCTGATCGACCCGTCATCCCGAGCTACAGAGTGGCTACGCACACATCTACAACAGCACAGACTAGAGGTTATCAACCAACAGGTAAAGCCACACAAGCAATCACACACGTTTGTCTTACAACACACATTAGAGGTAATTAACTATAATGTTGCATCTGCAATCTTCACAAACTTGTACTCTGGTGAAAACTCTAAACCTAAATTATCTCTGAGGTAACTATATATAAGGACATTACTGTTTTACATTTCTTTGAAGTGTTTTATTAGATTGATTCCTTGATTGATCTTTTTGTCTATTATAAGTTGTCTATTTTAAGTTCATTGTGTGTATAAATGTGTGTATGTATAAATGTGTGTATGTATATATATATATATATATATATTGTTCTTTTGTATCTTATTTATTATTATGAAAACAAAACACATATTTTCAGTAAAGCAACCTTAAAAAACAAAGACTTTTTAAAATGATTTTGTTATTGTTATAAGGGATGGTAATGATATTGCCCTTAAATGTTACCGCAGAATACTGTGTCACCAACCAATATTGGAATTTAAGATATTTTATCATTTGTGTGCTTGTTCTCTACAGGATAGTAACTTCATGACATCCCTCGAGCTGGCGGTCAGGTTTGGAAAAACACTTATCATCCAAGAGATGGATGGTGTTGAACCTGTGCTCTACCCACTGCTGAGGAGGGACCTCATAGCACAGGGTATACGCACACTCACAAACACCATTTAATGCAAAGAAGGTGTGGTGAAAATGATTGATTATGCAACCCCACCCACTGGTTGCTTACTCAAAAGCCGACCACTCGCCCATGTCTGACGGACACTTTTCTACACTGTAGTGAAATCCTATTTTTAGGGATTTTGCCAAAGTGCAAACTATTCTGCACCTTGATGTTATCTGACCAAGTTTAATTAACAACTTTCAGATTATTATATATATATATATATATATATATATATATATATATATATATATATATATATATATATATATATATTACTCTCTTATATTCAGAGGGTTTCATCCAGAACCCACCTAGGGTCCTCATGAGGCTCCTAATGGGCTGGGGCTGATTTGGTGCAGTACAACCACAATCATGGTTCACAATCACAGTTTTTATGGGTGTGTGTGTGTGTCCTGGGGGGATCTTTTAACACCCGTACTTTCAACAATATCCTTGCGAAACCTTTTCTTTAAAAAGGATTCTTCAGAAAGAAATGCTTGTGGGTATTTTGTTTTTATACCCCTGACTACAATTATGCTTTGTCACAGAAGGATCTAGCTTATTAAAGGAACTGTATTTAACATTTTAATTGTGATATAGCTGCAAACCAAGTAGATATGGTAGAGTAATGTTTACCTGAGCAGACATAAAGTAGCCCTCTGTGTGTAATCCGAGTTTCTCCTAGCTTTGTTGTCATAGCCCTGGCAGCACATGGCTTTAGTGCATGTTCCTGCGTGTGAGCATGCCCCACTGGTTAGCTAACGGCCACTGCTCTGCACTGCTCTCATGCGATGGTTACAGCTGGTAATGCAGCCCTGACCGACAGCGTTGTCGAGGAAGCGTAGCACCCACCCTCAGGTTCCCCCTTGGTTGAACACCGTTATCTCTGTCAGCACTTTCACCTTAGTTTGCGATGTTGGCATAGTTACCTATGAGCCACCGGCTTGCCATCGACATGTTGAGAGCCGATGAAAGGTAATCGAAGTGCTCACAATCTCGGATCTTGCACCTTTAAAGCAATTTAATCACCAATTTATATCTCTAATATTTTTATATTAGTTTACAAAACATCTTATGAATTGAATACACTTGAAAAAATAAAATATATTTGTACAAAAAACAAAGTACAATATAATTACAGCATTGACTTGTAACAGCAAATCTCTATTTTAATAGTCATATCTTTTAACACCCGTACTTTCAACAATATCCTTGCGAAACCTTTTCTTTAAAAAGGATTCTTCAGAAAGAAATGCTTGTGGGTAACCTCAGCCCTTCAGGATGAACCGTTTTAGAACACATATTCATAAGAGTGTTACAAGTTGAAGATAGGATTTAAAGTGGACACTGAGGACAAAGATACAACCTTGTATGAAAAAGTACATGTTGTTTACAGAGACTCTTTTTTTCTTTCTCTCCACCGTCGACACATCCAGGTCCTCGATATGTGGTTCAGATAGGAGACAAGGTCATTGATTATAACGAGGACTTCCGGCTCTTCCTGGCAACACGGAATCCAAACCCCTTCATCCCCCCTGATGCCGTTTCAGTGGTTACAGAGATCAACTTCACTACCACCAGGGCAGGCTTGCGAGGACAGGTAACCCATGTAACCCACACTCGAGTGCTGTGTAGTAATACAGTGTATATATAGAGCATGTGATGTATGTTGCAGTCATACTGTCTGTCTTTCTGCAGTCATACAGTATGTCCACTTGCCAATTTGTTTGTGTGTGCGTGTCTTTGTGATAGCTGCTAGCCTTGACCATCCAGCAGGAGAAACCAGAATTGGAGACTGAAAAAACAAGACTGCTGCAACAAGAGGAAGACAAGAAGATACAGCTGGCTCAGTTGGAAGAATCTCTGTTAGAGGTACACATGCGGACATATAGCATACACTGTGACAACAAAGTAAAGGAGAATTCTGGATGTTGGAGTACTAATAGAGCTTGTTTTTAGGGTAGCAACCTATACTGTATTAAGTATACTACAGTATGCCTACTATTTGTACCTACTAAAGCACAATTATGTGCCCCAGTGATGAAAAATGGAGCTTTAAAGATACATTATCATTAGAAAAAGTTGAGAAAATCTGTGTTTGTCTCCCTTTATTCTTATTTGGAATGCCCACTTACCCCATGAACTGGATAGCATATTGTTTCTAACTCCCACTGTTGGTTTTAGGAGGGTGTAGTTGATAGAACGATAAAATGTGTGCAGACCAAGCAGGGGGGGTTGCTAAGCTGTAACAAGGATGTGATCCGCACCACCCAGCAACCTTAATCAGAGGGCTACCCTAGGAATGTTGGTAGGGAGTAAAACCAGAACATTTCTTGCATTGCATTTCTTTTCAATTATTCATGTACTTCAAACCTGTACAGAGAAAATTGTAGGCAGGTGTTGGGTAATTTAACTTCCACAGTAATGAGGAAATGGAGACAAAACGTCAAACAGATTGTTGCTGTCCAAATACCTAATGGGGCTCCCTGCACTTCACCATCAAACACTCACACACACACAGTTGATGGACATTGTGACACAAATGATAATGAATTTATGCACACAGTCTAAGGGAAATTTGGACATACACACATAGATAGTGCCAAGAGTAGGATATTAGTGCTTCAGTGGTACTAGACATGTAATTATTCCAGAATTGTGGGAGCATATTCGACTTGACATTTCCATGCTCCACTGCTTTCTCATATATTTTATTTGAATCTATTTGAATAAATTCTTTCAGTTTGTTTCAGAGAATACATTCTACAGGAAGAAGGGGGCGATACAAGCCTAAAAAAGATAAATACATAAAAAAAATGCCCCAGCAGGCTATTATAAAACAACATATCTTGCTCCTGCAACTTTCAGGTCAGACCAGATTTCAGCAAATTGACAGAAACGAGACAACATACTCTTTCTTACTTCTTATGCATCCATCTTTTCTCTCTTACTTATTCCTTACTCCCTTTCTGCCCCTGTCTAATCCTTGCCTTATCTTTTGTTTGTACCTGTCTGTCCATTTGTCTCTCTTTTTCCCTTTGTCAGACCCTGGCTACATCTCAGGGTAATATTCTGGAGAACAGAGAGCTGATAGACAGTCTGAACCAGACCAAGACAAGCAGTGCCCTGATCCAGAAGTCACTGTTGGAATCACACCAGCTGCAGGAGTCCCTGGACCAGGTACTGTACCTCAGGCACACATAATCTGAAAAAATGCCATGAAAAACTGTTCATGGCCTACCTCACTGCAACACTGTTTATTGGGATGGTTGGGATTATTTGAAGTGGAGTTGTATGAGGTGCTTATATATTTCAGTGTATTACCTACTGTAGATGGTGCTTGGCAGGCCCCCAGTTTGGAGAGACCGGCATGATTACTGACACGGGAGCAAAGCAATGCACCGCTGTAGATGGGGGTAGCAGCAAAATATAATTTAGCCGCCTAAAAGAAAGGCTGTTTGAGTTCATTCTATATTTAGAATATATGTTTATCTTGCTGTCAGACAACCCTTTCCAACGGGGAACTGAACTGAAAGGGAAACTTATTTATGCTTTCTTCAAAGCCATAAGACCCCATTAACAAATACAATATAGATACATTTCACTTTCAGTTTAGTTCCCCGATGGAAAATATTCTAAATATAGCCTACACTTAAAATGATACTGATTATATTTAGGTGCTAAAATACATTTTGCTGCTGCCCTGGTCCAAAGCAGTACATTACCCTGCTCCTGTGCTGGTATTCCTATCTGTTTGTCTAAACTGGGTGTGTGCCTACTGTAGGTAAATACACTGACCATGGATAATTACCCCATACAACCCCACTTCAAAATACTGTTCAATTATGTGTTAATTTTTTAACACCCTTTTTTGGTCATGAAAAAGTGATGCAAAGGTAATCAGTATTAACCAGTGGATAAACCATAGTGTAATAAACACACCCTTCACAACAACTGCTATTCTCTTCTCCCTCACTGGAGAGAGAGAGAGAGAGAGAGAGAGAGAGAGCAAGCGCACACACACTACAGAAGACAGATTGAATGGAAAGTACACAGATAACGACAGTCAGAGATTCAGACAGACTGTATAATGGAACAATAATGAATACTAAATTGAAATGTTTTGGCTATTATTACTTTCAAATATGCAATGTTATCTAGTAAATTGGCACAAACGTTTCAGCTCATTCGAGTGTTCTACTGATAAACAAACTCACAGAAACTCGCAGTTTGTAAAGACATCAGATTACATAGTGGCACAAGCAAAAAGCGATTGTAGATTCATTACACAATCATCCTCTAGGGTGCAGTGTTACACCAGAACTTATTTAAGAAGTTTCCCCCAGTTGCCTTTATTTATTTATCTTAAATGAACCTCTTTTTTTTCGCACACCTCCTGTCTCATTATACATCGTGTTGTCTATCCTCATTTCTCTTTCACTCTCGTTTCATCTCAATCGAAATTAATATTTTCTATTCTACTTTTCTTTGTATCCATCCCGGTATGAATCCCTTTCCCTGTGATCCTTCCATCGGTGGCATCATTTGTAACTATAAAACATCTGGGGTTCTTTTTTTTGCTGCTTCTTGTTTTCTCTTTAACCCCCTTTCTCTTTGTCCTCCTTTTCACTTCTCCCTTTTTTTTCATTGTAGGAGCGGGATGCCTACCTGCCTCTTGCAGAGAGTGCCAGCAAGATGTATTTTGTCATCACAGACCTGTCGAAGATCAACAACATGTACCGCTTCAGCCTTGCTTCTTTTCTGCGCCTCTTCCAAAGGGCTCTTCAGGCCAAGAAGGTGACTGGTTGACACAACTCTTATAGTACTTCCATTTTCATCCAGCACAGCAGTGTGTTTACATGTTTATTTTGGAAAATTGATCCCAAAAATTTGCCTCTGAACTGAAATCAACATTATTGCAACACCTTCATGGGCATATTTGATAAAAAAGTTATGTTTGAGAATATTTCAGTGCAGTTTATTTTTGATCAACTGAGCTTAAGTCCATTTACTTTATTTTGATAGATGATTTTATTGTTGTTCTGGTCAGCTTTGATTTATTTCATCCCTTTTTTGTTGTCAGTGAATTTTTCTCAGTCTAATCTGTGCAGCTGGAGAGCATCATAGACTATCTATCACACTGCTGTTCTCCATCTGAGCCCTAAACATTCTCTGATAACCAGAGTGTACTAACACACACACACACACACACACAGACATACACACAGACACACACACAGAGGCACACAGACATTGGGTTGAAAGATTGAGCATTAATTCCTCAAATCCTGTGTGGGTTGTTAGAGCCAGTGCTGTCATCCAAGAATGTCACCAGGCAGCAGCTGGTCACCACTGTTATGTGGGTATGTGTGTGAGTTTGTGCGTGTTCGTGTGTGTGTGTGTGTGTGTGTGTGTGTGTGTGCAGGCAGGCTTGTGGAAACATTCAGTGAGTGTGGTCAGAATACTCTCCCTTCGTATCTTTTAGTTGTTTGTTGTATGAATGAGAGTTTAATTTTCCAGGAGCTGCAGATGGTTCCCGAGATCTGGAAGAGAATTTTAACCTCTCATGTCTGACATAACACACTGAACAGGCCTCTTCCACAAACACAAACTATTTAGCAGTCACACACACAATGTCTATGCCTAGGTAGCGTATACACAAAGTGCTAATTTGCAATCACTTTCATGCAAAAACACAGCGTTGTGCATGAGACAGTCAGGCTACCCTGATTTGACAGTAGGAGAGAACATCTCTGAATAAAAATGCTCCTGATAACTTTTTAACATCATTGCTGCTCCTATTTAGCTAGAATCAAAAGCACGGGCAGCTGTGGCTCAGTGGAGAGCAGGGTCGTCCTCCAATCAGAGGATCGGAGGTTCGATCCCAAATTGCTCCCGCAGGCTGTTCCTGTGGTGTGTGTATGTATGTGTATGAATGTTAGTTAGGGTTCTGATGTGCAGGTGGCACCTTGCATGGTGGCTCCTGTCATCAGTGTATGAATGGGTGTGAATGGGTGATTGATTGGTAATGTCAAAGCGCTTTGAGTGGTTGGAAGACTAGAAAAGCGCTATACAAGTACAATCAATTATTATTATTATTACATAACACATGTGCATGTGTGTGGGTTTGTGTGTGCATTTTAGGAAGCAGAGAATACTGAAGCCAGGATTGCTGCTTTGGAGGCCAGCTTGAAGAATATGGTGTATGAGTATGTCTGCCGTTCGCTTTTCAAGGTAATACACACACTTACATACAGAAATAAAACACAATATGGTTTTGAGCATCTCTAACTTAAAACTTGATGTAAACCATCAGGGTATGCACAGCAAAATAGGATCAGTTTGTTTTGAAATAGACCCAAGAGTTTTATTTCTGCCTTGTTGTTTATTGTTAAAATCATTCAAATGATTGGATTTTAATCTGAAAACAACAATCTGCCATAAACACATCACTCATCATGAGCCGATACATTTTCTCCACTTTTTCTCATTGCTACAAAGAAATTCCACTGCTACCAAATGTTGCTTTAAATAAGTGAGATCTGCAAATAAAGTATCCTTAATTAATGTTTAGCTTAATAGGCAATTTTGTAAAGCATGGCCTAATCTGAAATATGGACTGAATAACTAAAATACAACAAGTTCCTCCAACAAATATCAAGATTCATTCATAAAAAGTACAAGTATTACTATGGTGTGTTGATTTCCTCACCTGCATACTCCTGCTTTTCTTCTCCAAACCACTGTTATCAAAATGTGTTATGTCTGGCCTTTGAGCCAATCAGAATGCAAGTTTTAAGATGGTTTACTAGTAACAGGGTTGGTGGTTCTCCTGCAGATGCACTGTTATCTTTGTGATTTTGTATTATAAAGTGGTAGTATTGTAGTTTTATTGATTCTCTAGACCCTAAAGCTCTATCAGATAAACGCATACACTTACACAGATATACAATCAAACCTCTGCATCTAACACAGTAATGAAGTGTAAAATATTGACCAACAGAGCAGTCATTGCATGCATCAGGCAATAAATGGTAAAATGTAATTTCTTTTTTGTGTGTGTGTGTGTGGGTGTGTTGCCAGAATGGTAACGGCAATTTCAGGCAGAGTCGGGCTGGCTGTTAACGGCTGATCACGTCCAAAGGCTATAAACCCAACACTTGCACACAAACACACACATTCATACACACAAACATGTAGACAGCAGCAGTCCAGTCATTAGCGGAGGAAACATTGGACTACATTATCAGTGCTCCTGTCAACACCCCCTATCTGTGCTACAGAAGACATAACTTCAAGGGCGGGGAGAAGGGGTCCAGTGAAAAGATAAAGGTGGATAATGAGCGTGAGAGGACACAAAATGAGGACAGCATAATGGGAGAATAGAGAAGAGGACAATTTGAGAGGAGGCAATATCAGAAAATATCATAATATATAATAAATACATACATAAATCTATGTAGAAAAAACAAACACAACTGAACCATCACATATTTTTGGAATATGTGTATTTTTCATTGCCACTCAGACTCTTCTATATGCGTAAAATTCCACCACAAACTGATTCAGCTTAATAAGGTATTGATTGAGCATGGCTAGACATATCAAAGTTTGATTAAGAATCAGGGTTACTCTACTATTCAACCTTACATGAGCAAAGATTGTTTCCTTTTTTTTTTTCTATTTCTTTGATTAATGGATGTAAACTTATTAAGATCATGTTATTTGACTTAAAATGAGATGTTTTGAATAGGGAACAGCTTTTATTTTCTCCAAATAAGTGTCCTGAACAACAATATTTTCAGTGTTTAACTATACTGCCTGGATTTCCCCATGTAATATTAGTTTAGGAATAATGGCATTTTCTTAATTTATATATTTAAATGAGACATATCTGCTTAATAAGGGGCATGTTTACTGAACAAGCAAGCACATATCTGGTATAGATACTGGCAAGTCAAGCAATCTTTTTTTTATAAAGCTCAAAATTATAAATTACTAATTTGCCCCAAGGGGCTTTAGCAACTCATAATGTAAAAAGCTCATGATGTAGCTCAAGTTGATTCTTGAAGCTTCGGAGGCAGGAATAGAATAGACAGTTGCTGATGTGTCCGCCCCTTTAATTGGTCACTTTGAATACTGAGCATTAACTTTGATTGACTGTTTGGTTTATCACTTACAAAGCCAACTCTGTGACCACACTGGCAGTTATAGCTAATGCTAAGTTATAACCTGATTTGATATCGGGGCTGTCCACGGTTAACCTGGGGTACCTGGTCACCTTGAAGTTGAACTCGGCAGCTTGGTGTAAATCATTGGATCAAGAGACAAATCATGGAGAGGGTCGGAAAGCGGGCATGGTAGTGAGGAGCCCTACTCCAAATGTAGCCTGAATGTTGTTCTAGCAGTTCCTCAAGCTGGCTCTACAGTTGTTGGTAAAGTTTGCAATGTAATATTAGATGACATTCAAAAATATGTGCTAAGAAGGTTTTTGAGTATGTGGAATATACGCTTAGTGCGTGATTGTTTTTGTTTAACTTAGTTCTTGCATGTGTGCAGACGCCTACCAAAGAATGGAGAGAACTATTAGAAACTTCTTTTACTGAGTTAAACAAATCTCTTACACTTTCAGTTATAGTTTTAAAGTACACTTAAAAATAGATTATAAGATCAAAACACAATGAGATGATACCCTCAACAGCTGGGAGGGAAACAATCGTTTGGTCCTATGTTTGGAAATGTAGGTAGTTGAACACAAGAGGCACACGATTGGATTGAATTGGCAATTGCGCTATAGCATTATTCCTCAAGTGTTACTTTAGTATAGTTGCTAGTAGTAAATGGTTTAAGATGCACTTTACGTGGATGTCGAAGACCACTGGTAGTCCAAATCCTCAGATTTAATTATAAGATGCTGGTGCCCTTTGAATGCTGACTCTGTGGCTAACAGGGTTTAATCTTATCTAATGATGCTGTAATTCAGTAATCACATCTGAATGATTATAGCCACTGTGGTTGCAGAAGAAGTTTTCACAAATAGACTACTGTCTCCCTCATGTACCTTATTTTTCAGTAACAATGCCCAGATCTGGTTGCAGTGATAGCAGTTTTTGTAAAAAACCAAAGTGATTAGATTAACACAGTCATCTGAATTATTGCCACTTTACAAAACACTGCGTGGGATGAGATATAAATAAGTACACTTAACAGCAAGCTCAGAAGCATTGTGGCTGTATTTGAATGGTAATTATATCCGGTGCACTGTCTGTTATTGAGTTTAGAGAATCAGTAATAATTTGTCCTCTAACTGTAGAGAGAAATATAATGGTTTTGGAGGCCATTCACAACACAGATTTTATTTTAATAGATCAGTTATGTAAGAAAAAGTACATTTAGTGTTTGTCTGCATTGTTGTCACAATAATCTTTCATCGTCTAAAAGTATCACACACAAGAAAATATGCTTATGGCAGGAAATCAAAGATCCAGGTTAGCTGTGTTGCAATATCGTGGTTACTGTAAAAAATGTTACATGCTTTTTCTTTTTTTGCCCCTCCTATCTCCTATATGTGTTTCTGTCTATTTTTCTATTTATCTCTTAAGTAATTTACAGTTTATATTTGATTGTTTGCAAGTTGTACTTGTTTATGATTTTGTAAAGATTGGAAGAAAAGTATGTCATTATGGGTTAAACTTACATACTATTGTTTTTTTGCATTCTTTCTCTCTGTATGTCAATTTATTTTTGCTATATTTTCTGTAACCATTGGATATTCTGGGCACTGTCTTTCATTTTCTCTCTGTGGGTGGGAGTGGGATAAATATAGTGATTAGTTGATGTTTCTGTTATCTCTCTCGAACTCCACCAGTGGATGAGAGCGATAGAGAGACAGACACAAAGAGCGATTGTAGGGATGATACAACAGCCAGTATAGTCCTTGTCAATGTATAGCAACTCTTTACAAGCCCTGTCGTTAGGCAGATATAGCTGCATATCATCCAATGGGAATATGAGTGTGTTTACTCTTGGTCTAGAGATGCAAAGACTCTGCTCTAACATGACTTTCTTTGTTAGTCGTTGCATTTTGAGCAGAGCATAAATTCACGTGGTCATATATGACATATTACAGCTGTGTATAGATCTCTCTCTCCTTTTTTCTCTCTGTCTCAGGCTGATCAGTTGATGTTTGCCATGCACTTTGTGAAAGGCATGTACCCCGAACTCTTTCAGGAGAGTGTAAGTATGTTTGTAGATTATAGTATTTGCATATTTAGTATATCATAAATACTGATTTCAGTGACAAATTAAACATAGCTAATTTCAGTTTTGGACCTGTCAAATGTTAACACTACTCTTTCCTGTAGGAATGGGATGTATTCACTGGATCCATTGTAGGAGAAATGTTTAAGAAAGAGGTAAGAGAGCAGCTTTTTTTCTGGGGGAAAAAACACAGTGCTATTTCTGTATTTAACTTACACCTCTCCTCTCTCTGCAGGAGTTCCCTTCTTGGATTGATCAGGAGAGGCAGGGGGCAGTGGCCATTTTTAAAGTAAACACCATGATTTACACACTGACATACCCAAACACTCACCTCAAAATGTGTACATCAGTTGCATGTGCAATTATGTATTTATTATATATATATTTATTTTTTCAAACAGTAGACATAGAAAAAAACAATAGCTTAATGTCACTTCATTAGATTTCCAGCAAAGCAGTTCATACTGAGTTTAAGATTAGATTTTTATCTATCATTATTTCTCGACTTGTCTTTCACCCTTTTAACTTTTGCGTTCCCTCTTTCACAGACTACATTTCCAGTCCTCTACCAGTCCCTGTGTTTGAGTGACTCAGACCTTTGGCTGTCCTTCTCGCAGAGCTCGCAGTGTGAACAGGAAATCCCATCCTCTATTGCCAAGAAGATTACTCCCTTCCAGCAGGTCAGCTTTCAATCAAAAAAACACTCATCATTTCATCAGCCAAATGGAACAAGGTATCATAGTTTAGAGAGAACATCAAGAGTCTACACACATAGTTGTGTTTTCATCTCAGTTAATTTGATTGTTTCTCTGTCAGTCAGGAGATTTCAGCTAAATCTGTTGTAAAATGAGTCCATGGGTCAGGGAAGAGCTGATTGCCTTGCTCTTCTGTGAAACATAGCAACAAAATTATTTTCCCCTGGACTTTATGTTTGAAATGAAACTACAGTCAAGTGCACACTAATTTCTGCTTAAACAGATCTGCTTTTTTGATATTGTTGCAAAACTGTTTCTGAATAACACTCCACCTTAAAGCAGTTTACATTATGTTCTTCATATGCCTCGTCATTTTCTTAGACTTTTTCACCAAATTACTGTACGTGTAGCCTATATTCCATAAACTTCCATAACACTTGAATAAATTTTGCATTTGCAACTCATTTTATAGTAATACACCTATAGATCATTTCACAGCTGTTAACATAAACATTCCAAATGTATCCCAGTTTATGACACTTATCACTAGTGTCAAGTCTACACACCTGACTGTCACAACAATTGACTTAATTTACTTTTTGTTTTCTGTTCTTAGAAAAATACCACAAAAAGAAAATCTAGAAATCTCAGTGAATTTGATTATGGTTATGTATCCAAATTATGTAATTTTTTTCCCTTCTGGATATCTAACATTTTTGTTTGATATAAGTGGAACAGACTTTCTGTCTATCAGGTTTGAATGGATATCTGTTTTTTTCTTCATGTTTTTCTCTTCGCTCCCCCCTTTCCCCATGGCATTTCCAGCTGTTATTGGTTCAGGCAGTCAGACCAGACCGACTACAGAGTGCCATGGCAGCATTTTCCACCCAGGCCCTAGGTAAGTGTTTCATATTACGGCTCTTCATATTTTATTTTTTATTAAGATCAATATTGCCTACGTTGGCTGGAGTTAATCTTACTAACAAGAACCAGAATACACATAAAACAAATACCTTATTATTCTTAATTTCCCACTGAACAACCACAACAAATAAATCACATTCACGGCATAATCATGCTGCCCACCACATACCTAACTGCTCTGGAAATGGGTCTCGTCTTCATTGATATTTTACAAGGTTTCTCTTCTTTCCTCATTTGCTCTCATTTGGTCAGACCTAGACCCTATATATGAGTGTCACGTGAATTAATTACACACATTTCATTTCTTATGCACCTTTAAAGTGTATTGCTGATGTTAAAGGAAACCAACCAACAAAAAAACTAATGCTCTGCTCTGTACAAAGCACGCTGCATTTGATGAGCTGCTGAAAAACTTGACTTGTTTTGTTCTGATAAAGGTTCAGTAAATATTTGCCCTTCCAAAAATGAGTGTGATTACTCTGAGTAATGAGCTGTAAACATCACAAATGACTAGATCCTCATTTGCTGCTTTTGATAAACTACTTTACTTCTGCATTCATTCAGTTCTATAAAAAAATGCTTTGTTTTTCACAAGCACCTTCTGCCTTCACACTCAATTCAAGCAAAATATTCCCAAACAGGGCTTTTATGTTTGACAATGGTGTTATTTGTTTTCCCCCCCGATAGTCCCCTCGATCTCCTCTCTTAATGTGTCTTTCAACACTGTGAGTTGCCACTGTCATTGAGTAAACGCTACATAAGCAAACACATACTTCTCTTAGTCTGTTCTCTTTTCTCATTGTGTCTCTCCAACACTGACACAAACATCCATACAAGGATGCACTTGAACACACACACATACACACACATATTAATTGCTAGAGATTTAGTTTATTGTGCTTAATGAGCCCATTCATTCAGTCCAGATAATCCTAATGGTGTATTGTGTGTTTGCTTCTGACTGCGCTATATGGGACGCTGCAAATTAATGTCAGGTAAAACTGATATGCAAGTGTTCATGTATGTGTATGAAACTCATTTTTAGTTGTGTGTGCTGTGTGACAAAATGCTAATTGACATCTGATGGTTTTAGGTTTATAGGCTAAGCTATTGTTAGCTATATAGAACTTTTGTTGACTGAACAAGAGCATGTACATTCATCTGTCCATCAATGTGTGTGTGTGTGTGTGTGTGTGTGTGTGTGTGTGTGTGTGTGTGTGTGTGTGTGTGTGTGTGTGTGTGTGTGTGTGTGTGTGTGTGTGTGTGTGTGTGTGTGTGTGTGTGTGTGTGTGTGTGTGTGTGTGTGTGGCAGTTTTTAAGCTGTACACAATCCAGTTAGACACTAATGCCAAAAGTATGTTGTCCTGAAAATTTAGCTTGCAAGGGAAAAATAGGAAAAAAACATTTTATTTGGAAATTTACTAAATAAAATCATGTGCAACACTTTTACACAGCTGACTGTGCAAAGTATATTCTGGGTTGTCCAAATGTTAGGCTTAAGTCTGCCTCATTGGAAATATTTAGTGGTCATTCTATTGAAATGGTAAATATTGACATTTGTAACAGCTTACATAACACAACATTTATAATATAAGTTAATGTTTCAGTTAATTCAATTTTGTATTTTGAAGACAAGAACACACTATTCTTTATTCCCCGGGTCCTGCACCTGCCTTTGTCAGTCAAACACTATACCAAATACACACATGCATTTTAAACAGCCTTACTGGGGGTGTTCACCTTGGAGAAATGATGTGCTTCGGATGTCAGCATCTTTGTCATATGAATATTCATTAGGAATAAACAATAACTCAAGGCCAAACATTCCTTATTTAAATGAGAATATTTATATTTATATTATGATATTGAGTCTTTTGTAGGCTCTCGTGATGTTTTAGGCAACAACGAAATAATTTATATTCAGGTAATAGCTCTTAACTAATGAAATATAGCCTCATTGCAGTAAAACCACTATTGGTGCTGTTATAAGGACCCAGTATTGGCTTAATTGATCATTTGCTATGGAGTATTTTAAGGATGTGTCTCTAGTTGAGTTTTTCACAAAATGATTCACTTTGTTGATCTACATCTACAACCTAATGAGGTTTAGTAATTGTGATTTGAAACTTTGTAGTAACTTGATTAGTTACAGGGTGAGAATAAACCATTGATCTTACTATATTTCATTATTGACATCTTAACTAAAGGTCCTTATATTTGCTTATTGCACAGCTTTCAAAAGCCTATTATAACATTATATTTATTCTGAAACAGGTACATGCACTCTACTTTATTTTAAATAACCTGTCCAATGTGAGGCTAGACCTCACATCCTTCAGCTCAGAAGGCTGACGCGCTGCCTACTGCACCAAATTGGCCACGGCAGCTCTCACACTCATGTATAAAACTCAAACAAAAACAATTAAATCTGTATACTCAATGACATCAGTTTATCTGCACACCAAAATACACACACAAATACTTTAATCAATCCTAGATGCTTTGTGTGTTGATGGAGAGCGCTGGTTGAAATAAACACAAAACTACAACAAAATAAATTATAAAAAAGTGCATTTGGGAGTCACTCAGTTTAGTCATTGGTTAAAGTGTGTGAATGGATGAGTGAGAGGTATTGTGTCAGAGACTAACGCTGGACAGAGTAAAACAAACAAAGATTACCAGGAGAGATCCTGGACTGAGAACAACTTTAGGGCAATCATAGATGCACAACCAATATAAAACACTGGCAAATGACCATGACTGGCCTCACACTTGGAGTTGTTGACATCTAAACCACTTTACACCAAGTGCATGCTGAAACCTCATGGTCTGATGAAGCCAAAAAGAATCGCATCATCTGCAAAGCAGAAGCAATTCTGAGGTCCTCAAACAGGAAAGTGTCCTCTGCCCATCTGCATCTCCAGATGGTTTCTAGTGAAATAATAAATAGAAGGGGTGACAAAGAACAACCCTGGCAGAGCACAAAATCCACTGGAAGCATGTTTGACTTCTCTCCCAGAGCATGGGCATAGCTCTCACTCAGGTAATTTAAGGACTGTATGGCTCACAGCAACGGCAACTAAACAACTGCCCCGTGTGAGGGTTGAACTCACGACCTTCAGATTATGAGACTGACGCGCTGCCTACTGCGCCAACGAGGCCACGAAAGCCTGTTGAATCATGGGGAAAATGAAAAGAAACGTCCGATCTGTATAATCGCTTGCAACCTCAAACCGCCCAAGTGCATGCTGAAACCTCATGGTCTGATGAAGCCAAAAGAATCACATCATCTGCAAAGAGCAGAGAAGCAATTCTAAGGTCCTCAAACAGGACTGTGTCCTCTGCCCATCTGCATCTCCCAGAGCATGGGCATAGCTCTCACTCAGGTAATTTAAGGACTGTATGGCTCACAGCAACGGCAACTAAACAACTGCCCCGTGTGAGGGTTGAACTCACGACCTTCAGATTATGAGACTGACGCGCTGCCTACTGCGCCAACGAGGCTATGAACGCCTGTTGAATCATGGGTAAAATTAAAAATAATAACATCCGGTCTGTATAATCGCTTGCAACAGTGCATCTGCACACCGAAATACTCTCACAAAGGCTAAAATCAACACTAGATGCTTTGTGTCATGACGTGCTGCCTCCTGCGAACGAGGCTGGAAATTGTGCATTCTGATTGTCTCAAGGACCAGCGGCTTTAAGCTGATGTCCCTCTTACCTTCTACTCTATCTATAAGAATGAGCCCAGTCACCCTACGGAGAAAACAAATTGAGACTATTTCTTTCGGTCACTACCTGAATGTCATGAACATAGTCCAGGGTTGGGACTTAGATTGACTGGTTCATGGAAAGCTTTTCCTTCCCACTCAGATCCCTCTTCACCAAAACAGTCCAGTACAATGCTTGAATTATTGCTGACGCCGCACCAATCTGCCTTTAGTTCTCAGGCTCCATTTTCTCCTCACTCTTGTATAAGATCTTGAGGTACTTAAACGCCTTGATTTGTGGAAGCAACTAACTCCCAACTTGAAGGGAGCAATCCACCGCTTACTGGCAGAGGACCATGACTGACCTCACACTTGGAGTTGTTGACATCTAGACCACTTTACACCTGACTTCAAACCGCCCAAGTGCATGCTGAAACCCCATGGTCTGATGAAGCCAAAAGAATTCCATCATCTGCAAAGAGCAGAGAAGCAACTCTGAAGTCCTCAAACAGGACAGTGTCCTCTGCCCATCTGAATCTCCCAGAGCATGGGCATAGCTCTCACTCAGGTAATTTAAGGACTGTATGGCTCACAGGAATGGCAACTAAACAACTGCCCCGTGTGAGGGTTGAACTCACAACCTTCTGATTATGAGACTGATGCTCTGCCTACTGCACCAACGAGGCCATGAAAGCCTGTTGAATCATGGGCACAGTGAAAAATAATAACGTCCGGTCTGTATAATCGCTTGCAACTTCAAACCGCCCAGTGTATGCTGAAACCTCATGGTCTGATGAAGCTAAAAGAATCGCATCATCTGCAAAGAGCAGAGAAGCAATTCTGAGGACAGTGACAGTGTCCTCCGCCCATCTGCATCTCAAGATGGTTTCTATTGAAATGACAAATAGAAGGGGTGACAAAGAACAACCCTGGCAGAGCACAAAACCCACTGGAAGCATGTTTGACTTCTCTCCCAGAGCATGGGCATAGCTCTCACTCAGGTAATTTAAGGACTGTATGGCTCACAGCAACGGCAACTAAACAACTGCCCCGTGTGAGGGTTGAACTCACGACCTTCAGATTATGAGACTGACGCGCTGCCTACTGCGCCAACGAGGCCACGAAAGTCCTCTAAATCATAGGTATTAAGAAAAATAATAACATCCGGTCTGTATAATCGCTTGCAACAATGCATCTGTACACCGATATACTCACACAAAGGATATAATCAACACTAGATGCTTTGTGTCATGACCCAGTGCTAGAGCCATGACAAAAGACGGGGGGTGACAGTTGAAAGAAACACAAGTCAACGAATTTACCTACGACAAAAGAAATTATAACACAGTGCATGTGGTAGTCAGTCGGTTTAGTCAGTGGTGAAAGTGTGTGCATGGATGAGTGAGAGGTATGGTGTCAGAGACTAACTCTAGACAGAGTAAAACTAACAAAAATGAGAGGGAGAGCCTCTAGGGCAATCACAGATGCACAACCATTAATGAAATACTACTGAATGAATGGTGTTGCAGAGGTAATGTTTCTAAATATTTCCATTTTTAACTCACATAATTTACCTTTGTGTTTCCACTATTCTCTATTATTGTGAGATGATTCATTTTCACGAGAGAACTTCCACACCATAGATCTCTTTCAAAAAATGAATTTATTTTGACAATCAGCGATAGATGTTTCATTCTTATGCAAATATCCTGACACTACAATGATAACAAAAACATTCTCAATAAATTACGTCTTTTCAATTTCCGTCGATTCTTACAAATGGTACTTTGCCTCTTTCAGCATTCATCCATTGGGTGTCTTGGATTTCTCTACCATGACAATTGATCAAATAGTCAAGGCAGTTTTCCACAGTTAAAAAATGCAAGAATTGGTGCAAGAAGTTAAGTCACGCGATCACCACAGCTAATAATGTTAATCCTCGGGGACCAATGAATGTTCCTACCCAATTCCAAGGCCAACAATGCAAAAATGCCATAGTGTTGTGAAAATTTGCTTTTTGTTTTCAAATCCTTTTTCACACTGCTTATGGCAGGATATTATTTGGTGAATAATTTTCTTAAAATACCTAACCAAGTTCTCTACCTTAACCTGTTCTCAAAAAACTCCATCCACTCTGGAATTGTTTCACAAATGGTTTTAATATGACACGACAGAACATGGTGAAGAGACGATATAGACGGGGAGGGAGAGAGCACTTTGATGAGCCAGAATTTTCTGACGGCCTTACTTCCTACTGATAGCAAAAGCTCTATTGACTGAAACTCAGCGTCAGCTGTTGTGCAGCTGCTCCCTAGTTCTAATAATAACCTTGGCTCATTGAGGGGCACACTCCAGCCTCTGTGTGGGCCTATCTGTATATCAGTGTCTGTGGGTATCTATCTTTAATCTTTGAGTGATATATATTTGCACCACAATGACTGTGCAGTAACTTTATCCATAACTTCATTGTTGTTTCCACTTAATTAATTCTCCTAGAATTCCTTTTAGGGTCAAACTCACTACTTTCAGATCACAAGTCTGACATGCAGCCTATTGCACCACCAAAGCTATTAGAGCTTTTCTCCAACATTTGAAAAGTGAAAGAATGACCATTTAGGAGGACGCTCCAGCCTTTGTGTGTGTGACAATGTGTCTCTGTTAAATGTTGCTCTATGTACTCCTGTGTTTGTGAGTGTTGAACAGGTCATCTCTCCTAGCTCACTATTCTTTACAAGCACGTCTGTCTTTCTATTTTAGCCAATTCCCCAAAAGCACAAGTGTTACTCTTTTGTCTCTACTCGTTTGTCTGTGGGCAGTTCTAATAAAACGCACAAAGAAAACAGACACATAGTCTATCTTGATAAAGAGATAGTCCTTACACTCCTCGAACGCCAAGTGAACCCATTGACGAAGGTGTAGTGTGTGTGTACAAATACATGATGTGGATGAGTGTGTGTCTGAATGAGACAACGAGAGAGGGAGACAGGCTGATAAAAACAGGAGAGAAGAAGATTTTGTGTGTATGTGTATGTGTTTTTGGCAGTAAATCAGTATGCTAATGAGGCATGGTCTGTAATCCTCTTACTGCTAATCTCACTCAATCCCTCCAGTCCAGGCCTGGGCACTGCTCACGCACACAGGCATGCCTGGGTGAACACACACACACACACTCGTGCTCGCTCATTGGCATACTCTCTCCACTTTTAAAATACAAATCCTCTTTTACATATACATAAAAAGCATCTCTTTGTGTCTTTAATTTTTTTCTGATCAATCAACCTGGTAAGAAGATGTCCTTCAATCAATCTGCAAAATGCAGATGTGTCCTGTCAATTTCTGTAATGTTGTGTGCGACGAAGTGTCCACTCGTTAATTCTTAGCCATTCAGTTTTTTCTCCACTAATCAGTGTTCAACCATAGGGAGACTATAGCATTGTCTCTTTTGTAGGCTGCTCTTTGCTCTGATTGTGGGTCATGATGAAGGTGAACTTTGCTATTCAGACAGAGCATGCTGTTCTGCAGCAGGAATACTGATTACTTGCCCGTGTCAATGGTAGATGTGTATGTATGTGTGCACGCGCATGTCCTGTAAATGCGCCCCTTTTTTGCAGTCAAACATCACAAGCCATGTGGTCAAATGACTGTTTTACTTAGTGTTGTCATGGTGATGCAGCAAAAGGTCACACTGAGATGTTATCTACCAAGACCTTGTGTGAGTGCATGTATGTGTACTTCTAGTGCAGCAGATTTAATTTGGCAGCAGACACCATAATATTTTTTATACTGGGCCAGTCCTCTCAACCAAGAAAGTGTCTGTGTGTGTGTGTGTGTGTGCGTGTGTGCGTGTGCGTGTGTGTGTTTGTCTGAAAGTGATATCTGCTGATACATGTGTGAATAACAGTGGAATTTCTAGCACAGCCACTCACACTGTGTGAGTGTGTATCGCTGTTTGTGTGTCACTATTAACCCATATCTGATATATCATTCATAATATTACAGCAGGATTAGAGCCTAATGCTCAGTGAGGAAACACACACATGCAGACGCACGCATGCACTTAGTCACATACACAAAGAGCCTGGCTTTTCGACACCAGGGGGCTGACAAGGTATTCTTCTGCTATGTGTGGTGAATACTGCTGCATACCTCGCACTCAGTATGCACAGCACATCACGGGCCTAATCTCTCTCACTCTGTCTCTTCCTCTTGTGCCCTCTCTCTCTTTCTCCATCAATGCATCCCTTCAGCGCTCCCTCTTCTTCTACTTTTCCCCAATCATTCCCCTTTAGGAACTGTCTACCCCTCCCTGTTTATGCCCTCCCTCTGTCTCTCTGTCATTTTTTCCACACTTCATTTCTCTACCTTTCTTGTGTCTCTGTCTTTGTCATCTACCCTAACTTAATGCCCCTTTGCTGCCACTTACTATCATCTGCGGCCACTTCTTGTTTCCCGCCCTTTTTTGCATTTTGTTTGTCCCTCCTGGTGTACCCTCTCTGTGCAGTATCTAGTCACTTTGACTTTGGGTAACATATAAACGTTATATGCAATGTTGAAACACCCCCTCAGAGATCTGTCATTCACACCCTTAATGTTTTGCCCATTTCCCTCTACTCTCCTCTGCAGGTATGAAAGAGCTCTCCCCCCCTCCTCTGAACCTGCGGCGGCTCTACGCTGAGACATTGGAATGGGAGCCGGTGTTGATCATCATCTCTCCAGGGGCAGATCCGTCCCAGGAGCTTTCAGAACTAGCAGCAGAAACCATTGGCAGGGACAACTATTATGAGGTAAAGACTAACAAGATTAAATGCTGTGAAATATTTTCAGCGGAATACCAAGATCAGATAGTCTATTGAAAATCTAAATTCCAGAAATTAGAGTCTTTCAACTTGTTGAATGCTGAGGCATAGCTCTTGCTTAAGTTCTGGCTGTGGAGTTCATCAAATATATTTTAAGACAGCGAGACGTCTGAGAAAACTGCCCCTGCACTTAGACCTCCTTAACACCTGCAGCTTTTCAATACGTGGTTAATATAGCTATTCAAGAAAAATGCTGGTGTCATGTTTATTTCTGTAGTTATCAGCAAAAGAGATCAAAACCCACAAAGAAATGTATTTCTTTGACTAACGAGTAGTGTTTGTATAGTCAAATCTTGACACACAGTAGCCCCTGTGCCATTTAACACTGTCCCCCTCAACTGTCTTCAAAAACTATTGTAAACACATCCAAGAGCCATATAATTGCTTGGCGTGACATGTTCCTTCATTACAACTCAAATGTAAATTTGAGTTGTATTTTTTAATGACTTTGGCAATAACTCTTGTAAAGTGCAAATTTAATAGATGTCATTTACAACTTATATAAAATATTCTATTTTTCTGTCTATGTTGATGTATGTTTTTCTGTTTGAGTAGGAAACTTCCCACAATCAGCTCAACGTTTTAAGGCTCAAATTATTTAACCATATAACTTATGTATGTTTTATCAGAGAATATTTTGACAGTTAACAGAAAATACATATTTTTATTATTTACACTGTAACTACAACCAACTGTATATGGGGCACTAAAGAAATACACGCTACGTTCCCCTGGTATTGGTGCCACATATAACATTATTATTATTAAGTAAAATCAGTTACATATACATAAAATCAGATTAGCTATGAGTTACTAGCCTCTATGTGGGTACTCTACTGATAAAAATCACATTGGGAATCCCTCTTTGCAAGAATTTCCATGTTTCTCCTGCTGAGGAGAGATATGAATTCAAATATTGAATCAGATTATCCTTCCACTAAATTCTGAGAAATGAAAATGAGAATCACATTTTCCATCCCACTGCTTCTCTCCACCTACCTCCCCTACTCTGTCTGTCTAGATCTCCATGGGTCAGGGACAGGCTGATGTGGCCTTAGCTACACTCAGAGAATCTTCCCGGAATGGAGACTGGCTTTGCCTGAAAAACCTTCACCTTGTCACTACATGGCTACCGCTCCTGGAAAAAGTAGGTACTCTGTGTGTGTGTGTGTGTGTGCGTGTGTGTGTGTGTGTGTGTGTGTGTGTGTGTGTGTGTGTGTGTGTGTGTGTGTGTGTGTGTGTGTGTGTGTGTGTGTGTGTGTGTGTGTGTGTGTGTGTGTGTGTAAAGTCTTTGTGTGTGGTAGGGCCTTACGGTCATGTGTTATTATCTATCTGTCTGCGTGTGTGTGTGTGTGTTTTTTTTGTTGCAGTCTGTGCTTTTTGGCTGAGAGGGGATGTGTATAATATTCTGCTTTCTCTAATAATTTAATAATAGGACCTAACAAGGATCAGTTCAGGGAGATGGTGATGAAGTCAACCCTGTAGCCCAAAGGGGATTCTGTATCTTTGGATTGTAGCATTGCATTACTGTCAGATGCATTGTATCAACAATTACTGTAAAATTATATTAAACTGCAGCTATATTTGTGAAAAGCCAGGTGTGTATCAGGGACAAGAAATCTGTTTACCATGCAGTTCAAATACATGATGCAATGATCCAGCAACGGGACTATAATAAGTCAAAAACTAATATAAGACTTCCAAAGTAAGAAAGGGTCAAGTACACAGCCAGTGCAAGAGTTCCCGAAAATAAATCAAAGAAACATGTCCACTGAAATGAGTTCAGTGAGCCAAGCACCTTTTCACATCATCAGATGTGGTTTGGGGTCAGGTTAGGTCAGTGGAAAGGGGGTGAGGGGACTAGAGGACGCTGGAGTGTGTATGCAAGTCCTTGTTTCATCCTGCTTGTCAGTGTTTATCTATAATATTACAACACTGCTACTTACACACAAACACACCTACACACACACACTCAGACACACACGCAAAGACATGGATACATTCTGGTGGCTGCCCAAATTTCCATATCTAAAATGACCTTCTGTCCTTTGCCTGCACATAAACAATTTGCTTTCTACCTGTCGGCCCATATTAGTCTCTGTGCTGCTGTTTGTTATTTGGTTGTGTTGTAACCATGCGTGTTGTTTATTTAGTTTTGTTTCTGGGCACACATGCATTCACGTATATATGTGTGTTTGTATCATGCTTTCTTTACGGTGCATATCTGTGTGTGTCATCCATAGTGCCCCTGTTGCTAGTCCTTTATGTTTTTATCATTATGTAAATGTGTTTGTGTATCACGTTACAGTTAGTGGGTTAACATGTGTCACTTTCTTTGTGTTTATTTGTGTCTGTGTGCTTTTCCTGGGGTTCTGTTTGGTGCTGTGTCACTGTAGCAGGTCACATCCCACTTGGAGGCACAGCTGTTGGCAGTGATTGGCCTGTGTCTGTGTATGTGCCCTCACCTGTGTGTCAGTGAGAGTGTGTATGTGTTTCGTGTGTATATGAGTGCTCCAGGGTTAGCCTGAGATCCCTCCAGTCCAGAGTTGTCGGTGCTCCCGATGTGACTTAAACTATAGTGTATAACAGCTCTTCTCTCTACTTTGGTCCCTCTCCGTTCCACTTACCTTACCTCCCTCTCTTCTCTCTTACTAGTATGTTATTGTGTATTTTTCTCTGTTTTTCCCAATTTGTTTCCATCTCCACTATCAGTTTTTCCTAACATTCCTCTTTCCCCCCCCTTGATATTGTTTAACTCTGTTTCTGTCTGGCCCTATTTCTCTCATTGTTTCATCGTCTCGCTCTTTGCCCGGGCACCGATGAAGTTGGGGTCTCAGCAGTCAAGCTTGAAATGAAAAACTGACGCAACAAGGGGAACGAGGGAAGCAGGGAGCATAGGAAAGGGAGAATGAAGACAGTGCATGTAGGGAGATGTAACTGGAGGGAAGTAGGGAAAGATGAACTGAGCCTCAGTAGGCATTTGGAGATTCTACCAAGAGAAGGCTTTGTCTTAGTATCTGCCTCTGTTTCAGTAGCTGTGTCCATCTGCTCAGTCTTACTGTATCTCTCAATGTAGTTTCTAAACTTTCCAACTTCTTTTTGCCATCTGTCTCTCCAGTCTTATCCTCATTCACTTAACCAGTTGGTCAGTTAGGAAGAGGAGAAGGAGGAGAGAGTAGCAGCGAAGGAGAGCGATCAGTGTTCATAATTGAAGTTGGCAGAGCAGATGTCCTCCCATCCCTGTCTGCTCATATTCTTCCACTTGCACTGTTTTCTTTCTCTCATTTTTCCCATCACCCCCTCCATCAGTCCATCTTTGAATCTAAATGTGTCTCTGTTGGCCAATCAGGTTATAATAATGACAGATATATTTGCTGCAGAGTCACAATGTGTCACAATACATGAAATATTATCCTTCAGAATCCCAACTATTGTGATATAAATAATAAAATGAATCGAATCATTGTGATAGGATTATATCAGGAGTTACTTTATCTTATAATTCAAGTCTTTAGTGTGTAGAAAAAACTTTCCGTTAGCAAAAAGTTTTGAGAGTAATGCTTGTTGAGTTTGAGGATCTCTCCCTCATTTGAGTGGGATGTGGTTCACATGCTGTGCATGTCTGAACATTATATATATATTCTAACAAAAAAGGTTTACATGTGCAAACAGTGGAATAAATCTGTGCTTTCTTTGCCACTATCTGTCGTATCTCTGTGTTTACCCAACTGTTAATGTGTCTGTCTTGTATCTTCACGCAATAATTTGCTCCATTGGAATTCTGTTTGACAACACATCAGATACATGCACACACACACACACACACACACACACACACACACACACACACACACACACACACACACACACACACACACACACACACACACATATATACATACTCAATGAGAGTTTTCTTCAAGGGATGTCAGTTCCTGTGTTCTGTGATCATGTGTGCTTCCAAAAAGAACTAATTAGGTTCCAAATGATGCAGAAACACATCGATTACAATTCAGTGTGTGTGCGTGCTTCCGTGTGAGTACCCAATCAGATGACACAAGACCCTTAGGTGCCAGCATGCTATTTTTAACCACAAGTCTTTGACAAAGATAGAAAGAGAGGGGGAAGGACTTTAAGGGGAGAAGTGAGAGAAAGAAAGCTGGGAATTGAGGTGAAGAGACAGAGATGGAGACAGAGAGGGGGAGAGAGATACAAATAAATAAAAGTGAAATAAAGGCTTGGCCTTTATTGATATACTGCGATAGACTCCAGCCCTTTGCTACTTTAAACAAGATAAGCAGATAAGAAAATGCATGATACAGTGATGTTTGATACAGTGTCTGGACAATGTGTGCAGTCAAAGGCTCAAGTCTTTACCCAATTGTTCCAATTTATGATTTGTTGTATTTTTAGAAAAACAGTACATTTGTGTGTGTGTGGGGAAAGAACAACCTAAGCTAAGAGTTGTATCCACAGCCAGATACTACTCCACAAGTAGTCTGGTCTCATATTACTCTCCTGTGGTGATTTGGACAATGTTTCTAATGTGTGTACTGTCCTTCCTCCACAGGAGTTAAATGTGCTACATCCCAAAGCCGGCTTCCGTCTCTGGCTGACAGCTGAAGTTCACCCCAGATTTCCTCCCATACTGCTGCAGTCCAGCCTCAAGATCACTTACGAGGTGCTCAGACACACACATTCACCACCACACACATACAGAAGCTAACGATGAGGTTTAGTGTTGGGTAGCGTTGATGTGACTCAACTTTACACACAAACATGCAACCACACATTTTTGCTGGTCTCTGGGAACCTCGTTAGAATGCAGTCATGTTTGTCTGAGCCCCAGTGGGCCATGTTACTAGGTTAAGGCCAATTCACATATGCAGGATGTGTATATGTTTGCTTGAAATGTCATGTGAACTCATGGCAGTGTGTATGTCCTTTATCCTTTATATGTGGTAACTGTACTTGTACTTTAATACTATATGTTATTCACCCATTCACACCCATTCATACAATTATGGTAAGGGCTCGCGTGCAAGGTGCCACCTGCGTATCAGGACTGAGCATTCACACCCACTCAAACAGCGTAGGCAGAGCCGTTTAGAACTATTGAAAGAAGACACACTTTTATCTCTGAGCCACTGTCTATATAATGGCTACAGACGCAATGCAGCCACATATACAGTACATTTGTAAGGAGAAGAAGAGGCCTGCAGCTTATGTGTTTGTGATGCGTGTTTAAGTGCTCTGTGTGTTTCTGATGAGAGTCGTGCACGAGGGGGTTAGCTGCTTCAGCAGCAAAGCATGCTTCATGCTCTCTCTTTCTGCCTGTCCCCCTTTTTTTCTCTCTCAGACACACTCAAACTATTTCATGGACAAACGTATTAACATACTTTATATGCATGAACATACATTCTAAAAACATCCCCAGAGAAGTTTATTTAATATATTATTTCTGGACCATTTCAGGACAGGTGTCAAAGCATGACAAACCAAAGATAAACAGTATACATAAGAACTGATATAAATAGATGTTTTTGCCAGTGCGATTGTTGTTGGATTGTACAGAGCTCATCTGCAAGATTGGTAAAGGACCTTTTCAGTTGATTAATGTTAGATATATCTAGTTGTAGTACAGTTTTTATATACTGTACATGTGAATTTACAGAATATGACACTGCATGCATGACCCTCTTATCCACAACCCACTTTTCAAAAATGGCTAAAATACAAGCTAATCACAGTGACTAGCTCCTCCACCAAACTCCAAATACTTCACCCCACACTCAACTCCCCTTTGGAGTTTAGTATTGAAGCTTCAGAAAGCAAATATGAAATAGTGCTTTGCATTAGACTTACAGTGTAAACCAACAGCTTTAACCTCTCCAAGGCAAATGGCAAAATGTTACTTTCTTAAGGGGGAATAAAAGCTTAAGATGACCCTTCTGCTGCAGCTCAAACAAGTTAAATTCAGACTATGGATGTACAAATAATAAAGTAGGTATCTTGCAAATACCCTTCATCGACTAAAGTTGGTAACACATGAAGTTATTTTGCCAATTTTGGTACGCTTTAGTAATTCACTACATATGTGTTACCGACTGTTTTTTCAAAACCTCCAGATGGAAGTGCCAAATGTTCAGCAAGGCTGATAATGTGTGAAATTATGTCAATGTATGCTCATTGTTTCAATTTTAAACAGAGCATAATGTTGCCAGAGAATTCAAATATACAGAGAGCTGTTCAGTGATACAATATGTGCTGACTCATGTAGAGAATATGCCAACTAAAGTACAGTATAGCAGGAACATAAGTGGCAGTAAATATAGGGTGTCCAACACTGAACAAACAACACTTTATTTCTGTTTTTTCGTAGACTCTTGTTGTAAAGCCGAGAGACACTGATGTTGGGCTAGAAATTACTTTCACAGCAGGTTTTCTTTTGGACGCAGTGTTGCAATTTTGTGAGCCGTCTTAATATGATATAAATTCTCTGCCCTTGTTTGTTCAATGTCTCCATGTTGCCTGGCCTGTGTCGAGTGTATTTCTACAGTGAAATGAGAATTTTGTAATGAGAGAAAGGCTTTCTTTACATTTGTAAAATGTCAAATGTTTGCTGGCTAGAACACTTACCAGACCATGACAGGAAATGATAAAGTGGATTCGGGAATCACTCTCGGTCATGTCAGATCAAATGTTACCCTGCAATCTTATCCTGCATTTAACATGTGAATGTTCTGGGACAGTCAATCTTAATAGAAAGCTCTCTTCTCCTTTCCTTATTTACCTTGTCCTTTCCCTCTGTCTATCTGACCTCACTTTCTTTTGCCATCTTCAGGCTCCTCCTGGGTTGAAGAAAATCTACTGAGAACATATGAGTCGTGGACTCCAGAGCAGATCAGTAAAGGTTGGCTCCTCTCTTCTCTCCCTGAATCATTTCCTGATGTCAGTTGCTTCAAATTTTCTATTATTCTAACCAGCGTTGCTAACCTTATGAATAATGCTATTCTAGGAATTTGTGGAGATGTTTCTGCTTTGTGTTTTAAGGAATGATTATCTTACTGTACAGCCTACATTTAACCCAACAACCAGATTTAGCTAATGAGCTGACCCTACACTTCAATTATTTGTGCCTTTTTAAAATTTACAGAAAAGGAATAGTTTGCATTCTGTGCGCAATTCTACTGTTAAGATACAAATCCCAGCCACTTGCAGGTTCAGGGACAAAAATGAACAGTAACAGGCAATAACACAGCATTCAAAAATGTCTAAACCATCAACAGCTGAACACAGCATGCCTGAATCTCATCTCAGTCCTTTCTGTTGTATTTTGTTTGATGAATAATAAGAGATAACTGCCCTCAAGGTTAATGAAACACAGATACTGAAAATGAGAGCTTATTGTAGTTATTTTGGTTGACATGCTGTGGATTGTTTGTGTCCAGGAGGCATCCTGGCCAGAGCCCAGTCTCTGTTCTGTCTGGCTTGGTTCCATGCTGTCTGCCAAGAGAGGCGCAACTACATACCACAGGTAAAATACCCAAATGCCCCAATGTAGACCTGAGTGCTCATAGTTCTCTACTTTTATCACAGGACAATAAATTTAAATCACTGTAGCATTACAATGCAATTTAAAAGAGTCATGTTCTAATAGTCGTGGATGCAGAACGAAGACAATGGCCTAAACCAACAAACAAACTAACCAGCACCTATTCTTAAATGTTTTCCTGACATTTCATTGGAGCTTTTTTCATGAATGCTACTAGCATTAGCCGCTGTCGCATCTAGATAGGCTACCTAACACTGATACTTACAGAATAATAATGTGCTTTAATGCCACTTGGAATCAAAAGCTTTTTGGTAGTTTTAACTTGTAAAACACAAAGTTGTAATTACGCACACCCCCACATACAGCATGTGACCTTATTTCCACAGTGGTTAATCACAGGTATACAATTACTGAAAGTGCAGTCCATATTCACAGCACACATCTATACACAACACATTATACAAATGTATTTTTTTATTTATTTCCTGGCCAGTTTATGACAAGTACAAAAAAAACATACTGATTGGTATAAACAGGCAGGAAGTTACACTGACATAAAAGTCAACGTCTACAGAAAGACACCCACAGAAAGGGTAAAACTGTACCCCAGAGATCACTTTTCTTTGTCCTTTTGTGGTGTGCCCATGGCAGAGTCTTTGTTTGTGTATGCTATGTATGCATGGCTAAGTATGTGTGTGTGCAACTGTGAATAGTCTTTGTAGTTGCCTACTGGTCAACACGCACATGGCACTCTCCATGTAGACCAAAGGGTTTGCTATGTCAAGTCAGGACAGTGTAAGCGCGGGCAATACAAGTCACACACTATTGAGGGGTTTAAAAAGGAGTCAACTAAAAAGGATTTACTTGATCCACTGCATGCTACGGTAATAGTATTAGTACTCTAGTTTTTTAAACTGACGTGCATCTCGGCTTTCACAGTCCCACATCAGAATAAATCCAAATGGTCTGTTTCACCTGTGCCAAAATCAACTCAAAATGTTAGAGATAGAACACAGTATTTCCTCATTGGATTGACAGCTCTGGGGATAAATAATCTCTACATAACAAGATAGAGGGTCTAAAGAAGAGAAAACCAGACTTGTTTTCTCAGTTGAAATCCGATACAGATATGAATCAGCACAAAATAGATAACAAATCAAAAACATTGAGGGAAACAGTGCTAAACAAGTGAGTTACAGTATTAGAATATTGGGAATTTGTGTCCAAAAGACCACATGGTTTTGTCAATATTCAAATCTGTAAGTTAATTCAGGATAGTAGGTAAAACTGTGCATCGGTTTGAAGGTAAGCTCTGTTTGAAATTCTCTCTCATGCTCTATTTGTTTTTTTACTAAATTATTTCTGACACTTTTCATGTGTACATCAAAGTGTAACCCTATGAATCACTTTCAGGAAAGACTTTGTAAATCGGGGCTGCTATCCCAATATTTAAACGATTGTCATGGATAGCCCCTCTCAATGACAGCAAGATTGTCTCCCTGCCCGGACTTTGGATATCCAGAAGAGCTGTAAACACTTTGGCTTTCTAACATGGTCAGACAGCATGTTGTACAGTACGCACTAGTTTGTTTGGAGCATAAGCCTGCTATCACTATGAACAATCCAATCACTCAGAAGGAACACTATTAAGTCCACAAAGTTAAATTAAGTCCACTAAAAAATGCTTCTTGACTCAGTGGCTTTTGTTTATAAACTGGTTTGCTTGAGATTAAGGAGTAGGAGTCTAAACTAATGAAATACGCAGGCATTTTAACACAGGCCAAAAAAAAAGATGTGGTTGCACCTGTAATTACTTGGTACTTGCTGCAGTTTGCTCCGTAATGTTTCAAGTTGTCACCTTAAATGGTTGCTTCTACAGTTTGGTAGCATTCAGACGTGTGGCAGAGTTTCAAGATGCACTGGGACTCATTTGTCTCAGCGTGTTTTGCAGGGATGCCTCAGAATGGCCTGTCTAAACGAATGATACAACATCTCTACAGTTACCGCAGGAAGGTATCTCTTTTTGTCTGCTAACCAAAACACAATCAACACACTCCCGGAAAACCCAAACACTAGGGAGAACTGTGGCAGAAAACATGTTTTCGTAATTAAACTGCCACAGCGTTAGCACACTTGTTTCTCTTCTCTCTTTGTCTGTCTTATTCCCGCAGGCTTGGTCCCACAACTCTCCTTTAGCCAGCCCCCTCATTGTGGAGTGGTTTGGGGGGGGGGGGGGGGGGGGTATTGATTGCCCTATAGGAGAATGTAAGCCATTATAACTAGCATGCAGTATCCCTGTGTCTTGCACATTCCTTAGAGATCTCTCTTTAAGTTCCACTTCCCTTGTATTATTTCACTTTGCCCAATTACTTAAACTGTCACAGCTCTTTTTGTCCACTTTTTGTCCACTGTTCTCCCTCCTTTTCTCATTTACGTATTCTCAAACCTTTTTCACCTTTTAACATGTCTGTGCAGAAACCACTTATTTTCTCCTGACAGAAGAATAGACATTGAGAGGGAGGGAAGAGAAAAGAGCAGAGTTGGAAGCAGATTGACAGGTTTTCACACGTAAGGTCATGCACAGCCTTAATAAAAAAGAAAATTTACTGTTTGTATGTGTATGTTTGTGTATGAGTGTGTGCCCGTGTGAGTGTGTTTAGAAAGATCAGGGTCTTTGTTTGATGGCCATAGGAGATCAAGAAGACTGACCAATTACGTCTGGTGAACATACAACTAGGTACCTCACATTAAGTGCTCACAAAGCAATTGAAGACATAAACACACAATCAATAAATGCATGCAAATACACATACACAGTCACCGTTATAAGACCAATACATTGAATAGTTTAACTGAATGAGCAGCCAATGCTATGTACGTACAACAAACGCATACATGCATGAGCACAATCTGAAATATCACTCATGCATATATAAAAATCAAATGTAGTAGAAACATGCCCCACTGTCTGTGAATACACACTCAAGCACAAAATTACTGAACAAATAACACCCACTTATTCATTCAAAGAATTACTGAACATACCTACACAGTTTACCTCCACCCCTCACCTCATCCACCTACAGCATCAGTGGGCAGATTGCAACTGCTGATTGAGTAGCAGTGAAATGCAACAAACACACTCACAAACTGTGACTGTGTCACACTCAATTATGGTTTAACACTTCTGGGATATTTTTTCTGTGATTGTCAATGTTGTGGTACTGTGTGTGTGCACTTTTGTTCACATCTGTGTGTGTTGTCTGCTTGCAGCAGACTTGTTTTATTGGGCAAAAACTGGAAAGATCTTTTTAATTTTTTATTTACACACTAGCTTTTGTAATGACCAGGCCAGAAATGTTGAGTGCATAGTCTAACTTAAGTAGCAATCACTCAACAGCTACTTCAGATTTTCCCTTGATTAGGTAATTAAGGCAGTTAATTGGGGCTGTATTTCAAATACTTGATTCTGCTGGGTTTCTGAAAAGTAGCAATTAAGGTCCATTTGAGCTAATCATTACCGAGGCATGTTGATGTATTTGGATGTGTTAAAGTGATTTTACAGTCTCAAGTAATGCTAATACACACAGTCGATAGCTATACTGAAAATGAGAGCCACAAATGACATTAGAGTGAAAGATATATTGATTTACAACACACTCTCTACTAGTTAGCAATCTACTGTCTTTACTTTCTTGGGCTTGTGTATTCAATCTCAGGGTTAGAAAAATATAGCTGTAATTTAATAACCACTGCACGTGCCCGCAGTTGCCTAAAGATTAAGAAGAAAAGGGATGTGAGATGTGTGAGGGTTACTTCAATCCTCAAACACTGTTTGTGATGTGAGGTTTTGAATGCCATCTGTTACTGTTTGGTTGACAAATTCCAAAAGTAATCCATTAGTACTTGATGTGTTCTGACTATTGCACAAATAGTAAAATAGATATATTGTACCTATATTTGTACTATTCACCCTCCTTTGTGCTTCATCCAGGGTTGGACTAAGTTCTATGAGTTTTCAATGTCGGACCTCCGTGCTGGCTTTGACATCATTGACAGGCTTTTTGAAGGTAGGATGGCTGACTACAAACATCACAATGCAGTGGAGATCTCTGCTCTGTTGATCTGCTCTGCAGCAAATATGGTAAAGTGAAATGGAATCTGTGGGTTCTTTGATCAATTACCTCTTTGATTTAAACCACCCCTGATAGAGCACAACCTGGACAACACAGCATTTGCATTTCAATGCAGTGTATATATGTGAGCCCTTCATTTTATCTCCCTGTCTGTGAGCACATTAGCGAATTGTTAGTGTTCATTTGTTCTGTGTGCACAAATTACAGGTTTATAGCTTTCTTTGTGCCTGTGTGTCTTGGTATCTCAAAGGTGGTAAATCTTTCCAGTGGGAGTTTGTCCATGGCCTGTTGGAGAGTGCCATTTACGGTGGACGGATCGACAACCCCTCTGACCTCCGCATCTTACGCTCCTACTTGGAGCAGTTCTTCTCTGCTCGTCTCCTCTCGTCTTCCCTCTCAGCTGGTCAGAGAAAGAGCAGAGGTGGAACGCGCTTCTTTCCGCCACAGATCAGCCTCCCAAACTCTTGCTCAGTATTGGTAGGTTGTCAGGATAACACAGGTGGTGTAACAAATACAGTTTTGCAAGAACACATTTTATTACAGTTATAGGCAGAGATGCTGTATGTCTGGCTCTTAAAGATGTTCAATTACTTTTTGCTACAGAGAAAAAAGCAGCACATCTATGTATTTTTCTGTACACTTTAAGGCTTAAGATTCCAGTCCCAGGTGCACTAGCAGAGAAGCAAAAACAATTCAAAGAAAGGGTACTGAATTTATGCACCCAAGCTTTACACTGACTACACACAAGTCAATGTTATGCCACTACAAATAAATCCAAATATTTTAGCTTCAAGTTTACGAAATTGGTTTTTTATCCTATTGCTTTGCATTCAGTTAATGCAGCTTAGTATACACAAAGAGTAAGGGGGCATACATGCCCAAAACTTATCTCATTAGATGTCTGTTCATTTGAAAAGCAATTGAGGGACCATTTGGGAAGCAAAGTAAGTCAATATGGAAGTGTAGTACTTTGAACTAATTAATGTAACAGTCAGAAATAAGTGGGAGTTCAGTTTTAGCAAAAGTACTTTTTGTGCCAAATGGATATCATTAGAGAATCCTCATTAAACCATGCAAACAACACTTTTAATTAAGGGCAATATAGCATGATAACCCTATACCCCCACGTAGCAATCTAACAAGCATCCTACAAGTTTTTACTTTTTCAAATTAGTAACACATGTTGCTTTGAAATGCTAAATGTTGTCTTGTGTTATAGAGCCATGATGAGAATAGGCGGCATGCTGACATTCTCCCTCTCTTTATATGGGCATGTGGATACATTTGTGTGTGACACAGTAAGTGTCTCCCTGTTTTCCCAGGACTACCACAGCGTAATAGAGAACCTCCCAGAGGATGACAGACCTGCATTCTTTGGTCTGCCTGCCAACATAGAGAGATCCTCCCAGAGAATCATCAGTTCCCAGGTGCACCCACACACACCCACACACACTCATACACACAGCCACCTGCTTATTCCCACTAGCACACAAAAACACTCCACCACCACAACCTCCATCACTTCCTCTAATACGCAGAGATACAAACCCAAAGGCAACCACACAGATTTATTCCTATACACACACACACACACACACACACACACACACACACACACACACACACACACACACACACACACACACACACACACACACACACACACACACAAACTCAAATTCAAATACTGTAGCAGGAGCACACAGAAGCACATCCATCAGTGCATATGCACATGCACTGTTCATGCTTACAGAACCACATGATGAATGAGCATGCAGGTACACACACAGACATACACTCCCAGCCTTCCATTCTCTCAAAACCACTCCAGACATGCAGGTGCATTCACAATGAATGCAAAGAAAATCATTCATCAATCATTCATTATTCATCTTACTTTATTTGTGCGTAGGCATGGGACAATAATCACAATATTATTCCAATAATCATCAAAATATGCTTAAAGCACTTATATTCACAATTATCATTTCACCACGATCGATCAACTTTTTTTAAATTGCGATTCGAAAATCCTATATTGTCCCATCCCTATTTGCACGTCTCAAATGTGTCCGTCTGCATCATATTCATTGTGTGTGTTGGGAATGTAATTTGCTGATCAGCAAAATGAGGTAACAGAACCAATCAGATCACATTTTAAGTGATCAGTATGGGTTATATCAAATCAAATTGTTTATTAGTTTTAACCTATTGCAATTTTCTTATGTCATTAAACTACATTTTTTTCTCAACATATAGTGTTGCAGGGCAACTAACTGCACAAAAGCATCCAAAAAACAAAATCTTAATGAAGACATTCCGTTTGAAAGTGTCAGCAAGTTAAGCGTGTGGATCCGTTGGATTCCTGCCAAAATAAAGTCTTAGATTCTTAGTTCTCACTTTTTCACTTTCACTGCACTCTTTGTACAGGAAGGCAATTCATCTGCTAATGCTTTGTTCAAGTTACATCTGTGATTACTCTACCTGCCTGATAGTACGTAAAACCTGTGCAGTTACTTTCTATGACACTGCTGTTATTTGCTTTTTCAGGCATCCCTGCCTTACTCCTTGAAGGCGTCCGTGAGTTGCCCTCTGTGGGGCCCTACCTGCCTGATAGTACGTAAAACCTGTGCAGTTGTTGCTGTTTTTTTTCTGTTGAATCTCCTATACTCTATGTATTTGTGTGTTTGAATATGTGAGTTGACACATATATGTGTATTTACCCTTCAAACAAACCCACAACCCCAATAATGTCAGGGAAAACAACCTTGATTATGGAGACAATTAAAGGTTAAAGGATTTTACTAGGCAGCCATCCGATTCCACTTATATCACTATGGAATTAAACACTAAGGCATGAAACTACAACTAGATGGGTTAATCCATCACAGTGAATATCACATCTGCGATTATTGTTGTGTGGTCATTGCGTTGTAGCAATAATGTAACGTTAACAAATAGCTTAATGTTCAACAGTCTTCAAATAGGTAAAAAGATGATTACATTAGAGTATACTGGCCAAAAAGGTGAGGTGAGGGTGGATTTGCTTGATTTGCTTGGTCACCAAAAATGTCTACAGTTGATATAATTGTATATCTTTGATATAGAAAATAAATGAAAACTTTTTTACATTTTCATTTCTATAAATACGTTTTTTGAGCTCATAACATGCTCTTTAGCCACAGAACTTAACATCTCTAACTCGGATCCTGGAGTGTCCGTGTCCAATGTACGCCTGCCAAGGGTTAGTTTTGTACTTTCTGTCTGTTTGCACTCTACATTATGTGCAAATAATGTTTCCAATGACAACATGTGTGGTTACAGATGGTCTGTTTATATTTATGCTCATGTTGTCTTGAATAATCATTATTTGTGGGTGTGAGTTCGTGTGAGTTCGTGTGAGTTTGTGTGAGTTTGTGTGTGTGTGTGTGTGTGTGTGTGTGTGTGTGTGTGTGTGTGTGTGTGTGTGTGTGTGTGTGTGTGTGTGTGTGTGTGTGTGTGTGTGTGTGTGTGTGTGTGTGTGTGTGTGTGTGTGTGGTGGTTGCAGGTCACTGCATATTCTGATGTAACTCAACGCAACACTCTCTCACACATACAATGAATTAAGTGGTAGAATTGACAGAATGACATGGTTTTCTTTTTTTGCGGTTTACATGTGTCTTTCCGTGCGTAATAATCCTCAAAAAACACTTGCACCATCAACAACCATGCAGAACCATCACAGCTTGTGTAAACAGTCCCCAAGTGTGTGTTAATGCATTTAAGTCCATTCACACAGTCGGTGTGGTCTGCTGAACACTGGAACCACCAACCTAGTTTTATTTACCCAACTCCCAGAAGGCCCGTTGTGTGTGGGTCACTGTGTCTCTGTCTCCACCTATCTCCCCTACTTACGATTGTCTCCCATCCTGCTGTCGTTTGTCACTGTCACGTTCATGCTCTCTCTCTCCCTTTATGCCCACTCCTCTCCCTTAAGACCCTTGTAACTGTCTGTGGGTTGGGTACTTAACCACACACACACACACACACACACACACACACACACACACACTCTGAACTGGGCAGTGTTGATGGATACCATTTACAATAAATGCTCAGTATCAATGACCCAACATGGGTCACAAGACAGATGTATGACGTGTGCGTGCATAGTTTGTTTTCATGTGTAATGCAAATGATGAGGGAGTGTTTTGAGTATGGACTCGCAAAGGAAAATAATATTGTACCACTGATAAATTATCCAATTAAGATAAAACCAAAAAATGTATCAAATAAGTATCTTTGCTCCATATTCTCTGAAAAAAATGAACTCTCTCTGAATGCACTTATGTTCTGCAATGGCAGCATCATATATCTGGGTATAATAGAATCTGGCTTGTGTTTTTTAATGCTCATTAGATGTCTTTATTGAACGCCATCTTTTCTAAGACCATGAGAAATAGTCCCCTGATTAAAAACACTGATCCAGAATCCTGGATCACGTTGAAAGTGAAAGCCTTAAATAAATCGACTGCGATTCAAACTGAACTCTCCTGCACACAGACGTTGTCTAGTAACTTTTTATTCCCAGTTTGTTATGACGGTAAATTCAGTTGCTGCCTGGTAGTAATTGCTTGAGATAGGAATAATCTTAATATATTTAAATCCTTATACATTTGAACCCCAATATATTTCAAATCTCTATCCTCCGCTGCCTAACCCTTTCAAACACACATGCATGCACATACACACACTCACACATACGCACACTTTCCCTCCTGAGCAAAGAAGATAAAGCAGGTGTTAGTAAAGAGTTCTCCTGGACCAAATGAAAGCCATTTATCAGACGCTTTGCCTTTCTCACAACTCACACATCTGTTCAGCACACACACACACACACACACACACACACACACACACACACACACACACACACACACACACACACACACACACACACACACACACACACACACACACACACACACCTTGTCACGTTAAAAGCACTATCCAATACTCAAAGCCGGAAGCTAAGCATGCTTGATTAGGTGTGTAAGAAGCTGTTAGAGGATATATTTGGGGCTCAGACTTTTTTCACTTGGGACATTCCGGGATCTGAAACAGTGTTGACTTTCATACGAGAGTGTAGCCACCAGAGGTGTCAAAAACATTTTATGATAGTTTCCTGAAAGCTAACAGTGATTTTCTTTTCAATCATACATTGCTTTTGGGTGAAATTAGCAAACGTTTATTGAATTCATATATTATAATGAATAACAATAGAACCTGTCTCTTAAGCACATACAACACCTTTGCTAAATGTATTAATTTTGTTTGTGTTTATGATTTATTGACTCGCAGGTTATTTACCAACTGCGTGTCCTGAGCCGCTCAGTAGCAACAGGTTCAAAGTTCGACAGGGAGCTCTGGTCCAATGGACTTTCCCCCGTCCTCTTCTTGTGGAAGAAACTCAACCAGGTCAGTTATATTCTCATTCCTTTACTTAATACAGAGAACTCTACACTACTGAATCTTCAACAAGAATCCAACCTTCTGCTGCCTTTATTCTGCAAACCAAACAAAGCAAAGCTGGCCTTATAAATGTTATCCTAATTAACCTTTTAATTAGCAACTGGTCTAAATTAAAAACCTGTGAGAGCTAATTGGAAAAAAGTAGGGTCTAATTGAGCGTCCACTGTGTGTGATAGCCACTGGCTGGCTTAGTAAGGTAGCACTGCTGTGTGCTGTTGCTTGGAGACCGGCACATTTTCAAATCAAAAGGACATCTACCTCCACATTAAATAATTTAGCCACCATATTCCCGCTCTCTCGCTCGGCCTCTCTTTTATTCACTCTCATGCTGTAAATCACACATGCTCTCCCTTTCCTTTTTGCTCATTTGTGCCTTTGCCCTCTCTCTCTTTCTCTCTCTCTTGCGCTACCCAGAGTTGTTTTGTACCCACTGAGAAGAGAATGATTGGCAGTGTTAATTGTTGCCATTGTATCAGCAGCCAGCTTCCCATAGATCACAATCTACCTCTTACTGCTTTCAATTAACAGGCCCTTTGTCGTCAGCTAACCCTCTGTGTTTGACCATCAGCGGAGGTGTGTTCACCGAAGTGTAGCTTGCATGCACATGCTTGTGTGTGTCTGTGTGTATAACAGTTGGTGTTCAACCTAGGTGTGCATCTGTATGGCCATGACCATTCCTGTGTCTGTAAACTGTCTGTGTAGGATTTTGGATGAGTGGAGATATGTATGTATTTAATCTGACAAATCTTTATGTAGTCTGGATCGAGGGGCGGAGCATGAGACAGCGGGGATGGCTTTTGAATAGAGGCAATAGCAGAGGTGTAGTCAAGCTGAATCCCACCCTAACAGATTTTTTTTCATTGTCTCATGTATCTCACATGTCTTTATCCGTGTCTCCATTTCTCCATCCCATATCCCTACCATCCTCCTCTCCCTCTATTTCCTCCTCAGCCTCTCACTAAGTAGATGCAAGGGTAAAAAATGAAATAGGATGCAGGTACAGAGTCTGATATCTGCAGCAGAATACAACAAATTATCAGTGTTGGTGCACATTTTTTTTGTATGTATTTGTGTATGTACACAACTACAGACTATAACACTTGGTGCACCTACAGTAGATCTCTTTGTTAATTAATACAAACAAATTGTCCCCCTAGTTTACACTGCAGAATGGGAGACAATTCCCGCTTTTGTTACATCTTGTTGTTGTGGAAGAACCAAGAGCGGAACAATTTAGTTTATGAATGTTGAGCTAAGACCCACAGGGAACACTAGGAAGATATACAGTTGTAATTGAGAAAATCATTTAAAAAACAAACAATATCATGCTGATGCACAGCAGCAGTTACAAAATGCATTATACGCCTTACTCTAAATAATACTATGTCCACACTCATTTGAGTAGACTGTTTAGTTGATGTAATTCTAACAATGTTCCGGGGATAAGAGGGACATAAAGCATTGCTAGGACAATTGTACTATAATATACAGTGATCCTACGGTGAAGCACTTTAGGCCAAGGTAAACACATCTTAAGCTCTGAGTCAGTTAGAATTACCAGCATCTAATTATATTTGCTGCATTGCCTTTAGACAAAAAAAAAAAATCCCTATTCGTCTTCCCCTCTGCACACCCTCATCCCTCCTCTTTTTCCATCTCTTTCAGTCGTGGAAATATTTTTTAAAACTTAATTCTAGAAATCTATCTTTCTATTCTCTCAATATGTCGATATGTCTTTCTGTCCGTCTTCTGTCTATCAGGGTTCTGCTCTGATCCATCAGAAGGTGGCCCCACCTACAGAAGGTCAGGGGTCTCCAGTCCTGTCCTTCATCACTCTGGAGCAGTTCAACGCCATCCGCTTGGTCCAGGTGTGTCATATAATTAAGTGCTAATAATAATGTCAAACAAGTTGCGTTACAATGCATTACATTGTCAAAAATAGTACTATTCACATTGGGTGGTGTTTACTGAAAAACAACGCTTTCATCAAGTAACATTAGTTCTGAACCTTGCATTATAAATGAGACGGATATGCTAAAATGTTAAGAGTTATGGAAAATGGATGTTGCTCCATGAAGATGTATGAGATGAGTGTGAATCATAAATGGCTAGATAATGTAATACACCTCCTGGAATTGGCATTTTTAGCAGCTGTCTGTATGTTACTTGTTATTCAGGGTATATGTCAAAGCCACAGGTACATGTGTACTGAATCATTTCTTCAGTGCAAGACATGATTGATTTAATAGAGCAAAGTAATAAGGTGATAATCAGAAGCCCAATCAGTCAATCAATGGCCTGTCACAATGAACCAGTTCACAGCAATCAAATGACAAGATGTCAAATGAGACCCCAGGTACCAATGCTCTAAAATATTGGCCCAGTGTGTTCACTAAACTGTAAGTGTTGTCACAGAGTATTCACCAGTCCCTGGCTGCACTGAGCAAAGTCATCAGAGGGACCCAACTGCTAACTCCTGAAGTCCAAAAACTGGCTGCTGCCCTGCTCAATCAAGAGGTAAGAAAGGAGAAAGAATGAAGTAGACGGTAGGGGAAATTCACTACACTACTTCACTACATCGTTTTAGAGGTGTACAACTTCCCCATACAGTGATAAAGATGAACTTCAGGAGCAGACATATGTACACGCTCCAGTTTACAGAGCTGACTTGTTCTGTAGACATCTAGCAAACACTGCATGTGTCCTCGTTTGTGTCCCCAGGCTGAGATGAGGACAAAGGGGTTATGATAGAGGGAGATATACACAATCAACCCTTTACTTCTTCTATGTCTATAATCTCCTGAGAGCAGCCTTGGGCGTGATTCCCTCTCCACTGCTTTCCTCCTCTCTCTTTTTATATTAATCAGCAGACCTTAAGTCTCATCCCCGTCTCTCTCACTGACAACTTTCTCTTACTCTTCATCTCTTTTTGTTTTCTTCTCTCTTCCCTGCTCTCTTTCTCATCTAAATGATGCATTCACAACAATTAGCACTAATACCAAAGCTATGAAATGTGTTAGCTGCCAGTTAGGGGCTTTCCGATACAGTTGAAATCAATATACGATATATAAAATGATATTGAAAATGTATGCATAATCACAAATTTGATAAATTGCACACTGATGCATTAGTGTATGCATTACATAGTATTTCATTGCAATGCTTTAAATAACACACAATTCCTCACATATGTAAAACAAAAGCATTTAAGCCAAATGTCCAATATAATTGTATATCACAACACCTCAAACACTGTTCAAATCAACTCTTTGCTTACCCTGCTAAATCAGTGCTCATTATCACAGTAAACCTAGGATATGAATGTTTGCCAAAAAAGATTTAAAACATGGAGGATTTATATTTTTCTTTTAAGTATCCATCTGATATGAGTTTCCACAAATGAGGACACCTCAAAGTACATTATGGCTGACCTACTCCTGTAACTACTCAGCTTGTAAAACAGATGAGCTCTCACTCCCATTTAACAAGTTTATGCCCCCCCTTTAATTGAACCTGTAAAACACTTCCCTTGACCCAATAATAGTGAGCACAGCTCTTTTCCTTTATACTCATTTTAGGACCCATTTTAGGACCCTTTTTAAGATGTTCTCTCTGTATTGATGAGCATAATCAAACTGCAGCATTTCAATGAGTTGTTTGTTGTTTGATAAATACAGATGATGATGAGTTATGTTAGGAAGTGTATCTCCAGACACAAAAACAGTGTATTGAACAGAAATTGCCTGGAGTATCCTTTAAAAAGCAGCATCAGCTGTCACCTTTGTTGATCCGGTCGTATGTTCTGTCAATCCTTGACAATTATAATATTTACTACCAACAGAATTAAAAATGTTATGATTTATCCAACACCTGATGAATTTGGTCTTCACAGCCAATAGTATTACATATCTCTGCAGCTTGCAGTCTCCAGCCACGTTGCATTTTGAATTAGGCTTCTGTTTTAACCAACCATCACTGATTAGCTCAGTTTCAACTAGACAAGAGGAACAGAAAGAGCTGCTGATGTGATTTATTTATTTGGAAAATGGCCCATTTGGGGTTGTAATATTGTGAAAAGTATGGCAGGCACAGCTCTGGAGAGATCAGCTCCATTGCCCCTCTCTTCAGCTATGCAGTAAAAAATAATTAGATACTTGGAAACTACCCAAGCATCAGAAGAGAGTGGTTCGCAGCGCTGCAAATCAGAAATAGATATCACCACTGCCTTTAGTCAGTGGAAAGATCAAGACAAGAGGTCTGGCATTTTGATTAAAGTTTTAACAGTCTCTAGAATCAGTGAATTGTTCAGTTCCAGTGGTAATAATTAGCATGTCAATACCAAGCGGCAAGTGGCAACCTCAGATGCTGTGAAAGGAAGCCAACACAGAAATTCCTAAAATTGCAGTTCCTCAAAGGGCCACTCCAGGCTGGCTCCAAAAGCAAGTCAATCCCCATAGACCCCAATGTTAAAATACTAAACTTTACGGCAAATAACAACATCATATCCACAGTCTGGTACAAAAACAGTATTCATCTCTATAGCTAATATATCTGTTTTGACAACTGCACCAGGGGAGAATCTTTATATAACTCACAAGTTTAAATTATATTAATGATTAAAGTTAGGCATAATTGAGGGCGCGGCTGCTTTAAGTGACAGGTTTGTGCCGTCTCAGGTTGCTAGCTAGCTGACTCATCTGTTGCGTCCAAGACAAATTTAAGAGCTCACTCTTGATGAGTCTATTTATGTGCCTTTTATGTGAACAAACATGTTGTCGGGAAGTGTACTGGGCCTTGAGACTTTTAGTTTTTACTAATCGTGATGAAAATAATTAAAAAACATTGTAATATAAACTCTGATATGCCCTCTGTGGGTGCCAATGTCCCTGGAATCATATTTGTTTTCTGGCATCATCATTAACACTGATATATTTGCAAATTTCAGTTATATAACTTTAGCCTGCATGCTCGTCTCTTCACACACTTCAGTCTGACACACACACACACACACAAACGCAAACACAAACACACACACAACACAAACACACACACAACACAGCACAGCAGGAAAATAACTGAATGGTTGACTTGCAGCTGAGAGACATGCAAGGTCCCTTTTAGTTCCATTATGACTTTCAAGCTTGAATAACATCTAATTCTTAATCCTCAATCTCCTACCGTGCATATCTGGGCATGTGTTTGCGTGAGGCAGTACTTTGATCTCTGTTTAACAGTTTAAGCAAGACAGACTGCCTAACCTGTTCCAGAGTTAACAGTTGTCTCCTGAGGGAAGTCTTCTTTTGCCACCTACACACAAATATGGCATTTGTCAGTGCCTTCCAAAATAACCCCTTTGAGCCTTTCAAAACTACACAAATGACTGTTTTATTGTCAGCCTCTTTGGTTGAGGTATGGCTAAGGTAAGGCTACTAAAACTTTAACGATTTTTAAAGGAAACCAACGATGACTGTTTGCTTCTATATCCATCCACCCACCCCCATTTGTCGTTTTCTGTGGGGTTTTTTTTGGGCCAAATCACTGAGGCACTGCAACCTAGGAAAATCAAACGTGCTTTTGCTACAGTTCCAGTGTGAGACAAAAACATACATACAGATGGATAAACAGATTAAATGAGTCAATGGAACTAACACGATGAGCCAGACAATCAAAGCCATATCTATGTACGCAAAGGTCTTTTGTCACTGTAACCTTTTGGACAGCATTTTTGTTTATTGTTAATAGTTGAATAATATATAAGAGAAGTACTAAAGATTCACTCATTTGCATATCTGCCAACTCTAACCTTTTGACATCAGAGGTTTAGAAGGTAATGTTACCTCTAACATGACAGAAAACATGGATGTTGATTATGTTTTATCCAGACCACAGTGGATGTTATTTATGTGTTTTAATGTGTATAATTTGGGATATTTTCAAGGTGACCCAACGGCCTTTAGTGATGGGGAGAGAGGGGGACAAAATGCAACCAAGCTATGGGGACGTTGCTCTTTCACCTTGAAAAGTGTCTTCAACACAGCTCAGTGGATCTGCAGTCCTTGTGCATGCCGTGGCTGTGGCTCTCTGGGTTGACAGTTGCGTTCAGTTACTAAAAGAGAGGCATGTTCAGTCGGCCACAGAGCGGCCTGACTGAAGCACATCGCTTACAGACTGCAGACCGTCCACACCTAAAATAATGTGGTTTACTTTACCTTCTTGCTGCCACTTTTATGTTGTATATTTTTAATATTATGACCCTAAATAACTTGTCTTCCTCTCTATGCCTGCTTCCCTCTGTCCCAGTGTCCTTTAACATGGCAGAATAAATGGGAGGGACCAGAAGAACCAATGTTGTACCTCAGAGCTGTGGTAACACGGGCTCTCGCCATACAGGTAACACATGCATGTGTTTATACCAAAGTACATACTGTACTCTGTGTTTCTATCTCTCTATCTGTCGCTCTCTCTTTCTCCCACAGGCTCTCAAAGAATACTTACATTAAATAGACACAAACACACACACATGCACATGGGATAAGACGAACACACATACAAACGATTTTAGCTGTGGTGGTTCATTTTAGCTTTGGATAATTTTTGAAGAGATAATAATCCAAAAAACATTCTTCTTGCATGTAATCATTAAACATTTCTTGACGATTTTGAATCTGGTTTGTGATAGTTGTCATGGTTTAGTTTAGTAATACATGGTTTACTTGGTTTAGTTGGTTTTTAGGAGTTCACACAGGCCTGCTACTGTCAGAGGGCTTGTGGTAACATTTTTATGGGATAACTGGTAGTCTTTTGCTGAGGACCTCATTGGTTATTAAAAAACCCAGATGCCCCTGGGAACCCTTTGTTCTCTCAAAGGAATAGGACTTAAGAGGCCTATGAGTTTTCTAATCAGCATTAATATACTGATTGAAGGATCTATTTAAATCCGCCATGCCTTCATATCCTACTGGGAACCTTGTCACCCAGTTGTAATGGATATTACAGGAGGACCCTTTTATATTTCTTTAGTTTCCAAAAAAGGACATTGCACCTCAGATATCCCACAAAGGCCCCAGATCCGTTTCTGTTGTTTCCCCTCATGACAAGAGTCCTTTAACTGAGCCTTGGTCCGAGGACCAGTCTAAGTAATTTTGGGCTCCTGACTAAAATTACTTATGACTGACTGAGGCAATGTGTTGACTAAACCCATGCCAGAAGAATTCCACTGTTGTTTTGAAAAGGGCTCAATAAATAAAAGAGGATTATTATATAAAAGCATGAGGTTCTGGGAAGAGTGTGCTCTAGGTTGGTGCCAGGAAATAAAGATTCTGGCTGAAACTCCTCTCGACTGTGTCTGCCTGTACGCCTACCTCAATATGTTCTGGCAGACTAGAATACACACACACATACACACACACACTTTATATGAATTTGATTCATTTCGGTATTCATGTGGGCGAGCCTCGCTGCTTGTGTCTGTCTGCCTGCCTCCCCATCTGTTTGTGTGTATGTCTCCCTGTCTGCATGCCATCTCTCGTTTCTTTCTGTCTACCTGCACTCCATCCGTCTTCATGTGTGTCTTTCTGGAGGCTGCACTGTCCTTAGCTGTCTCTTTCTGCCCATCAGTAGTGAGTGATATCTGTGTTAGCAGAGTGTCTATGTCCTGTTAGCTATTCAGCCTAATAAAGGCAGAGACGGCCAAAGCTGGTGCTGTGTGGAGCTGCTGAAAAAAAAAAAGCTAACCCCCCCCCCCCCCGGACGAGCAGGACGACCTTGAAAACACAGAAATGCTCACACACACATTTATGCAGATAGATGCTATGCATACCCGCACACACTGGCTCGCTGTGCGTGCATGTGCACCTGCCTGTAAATGTGACTATGCGAATGTTGGTATGGGCTCGCATTTGTGCTTTGTTTTCTTTTTCTTGGCATAATGTTCATCCCAATTTATCTCTAAAGCCAGCGAAGACTGATGCTCTGCCTAAAAAGAATCCATTTATAATAGAGATTGGATCAGATGTTTGCTTATTCTGCCTTTATTTGTCAGCAATTTTATTCAGCTGACCTCCAAAATCCAGTAGTGTCTGTGGTGATTTAGAGAAAAACTGCCTACCGCTTAAAAACAGAAATGCAAAAAAGGGCCCAGAATAGATCAAAACTTCAATCCGAGGCCAACTCTCAAGGCCTAAATCTGGCCGATGCAGCCATACAGGCTTATGTATCATGATAAGCTTGGCAGTAAGTGTAAAAAGGACACTTAAAATCAGTTGTTGTGCCACTCTGCAACATTTCTCAAAAAAAGAAAGAAAAACGTACAAACTGAGAACTAAGATTGTATTGTGAGATATCATATCGGGTTCTGTCCTGAGCTGTGCCTTTGACAAAAATAACTAGTTTATGCAGTAACACAGCAGGAGGCTGCTTACATGATCAAAGCGGTTGTTGCTGAATAAGGAAGACTGGATCAACACATTTGAGAGGGCTCAGAGGAGTCTTACTGCAGTCATACAGATCCACATTTGTCTGTCTTTGCATGCATGTGCCTGTGTATGTCTAAGTATACAGTTCACACACATGCTCAAATGGGAATCTATGTGTGTGTGTGTGTGTTTGTTTTTGTATGTGCGTGTGCAATCACTGTATTCCCATTAAGAGCTAATTGGGGTTCCAGTGTTATCAGCTTGTTGAAATGGTGATAAAAGGACAAAGGGACATTAAATACTTTGTGTTTTGCTCCGTCCCTTTGTAACCCTTTTTATCTCTCATTAACAAATTCACTCTGACTCGGATGGAAATTATGATCATTCCACTCACAGATCGATGTTTTTAGCACATATTTTAAGTATTTAGAGCCGTCTCTACTTGAACACAGGAACATTGTGTGTACAGTATTCTTATTAGCTTTCATTGATGTAATAAATGTTTTGCCTGACTCTTGTATGAAACTTGTGACATTTTTATTTAATTCATTAATGTGTGTGTGTGTGTGTGTGTGTGTGTGTGTGTGTGTGTGTGTGTGTGTGTGTGTGTGTGTGTGTGTGTGTGTGTGTGTGTGTGTGTGTGTGTGTGTGTGTGTGTGTGTGTGTGTGTTCTTCTGTGTCTCCAGAGTTGGGTGGAGCGTGCAGGCAGACAAGCTCTTCTATCAGACACCCTCGATCTATCAGAGCTCTTCCACCCGGACACCTTCCTCAACGCTTTGAGACAGGAAACTGCCAGGTAATACCGAGTGCTTGAGGGTTTATGTGACACAGAAAGAGTATGCATGCAAAAAAAAAAAATACATCTTTTTATGTGCTTTTAGGTCCATGGGTTGTTCTATGGATAGTTTGGTGTTTGTCTCATCATGGAGGAGTCCTATTGCACAGGCAAAGCTACAAGTCAAGGTAGAACATGCATGCAGACACACACTAATCCCTTCCAGCTGCAGAATAAGGGCGATATAAACAAGGCAGACTCTGATTGGAAAATAATGGAGTTAAACAGTGCGAGATTAGAATACAGATGCAGATAAGAAGACAGGACCTGAATAAAAGAGCAAAGAAAGTAAGAAAGACAGCTGAGAGTTTGCTGCGTAACCGTTAGGGAAACGTCTGCTTCCCTTGACGGCAGTCATCTGTGGTCTCTTGTGCTTTTTTCATGCATTTGATGTGCGCAAATTCATACAATTACAGAACAGAGAGCGCAGATATTCTTCAATACTTCTTTCAGTCTTAATTTATTTCCCTTTCATGCTCTGATTTAAGGCTGATATAGTTGCATTGTCTACAATTTAGAAACTTTTTGGCATTTGTGTCTTTTTTTGTCATGCCAATAAAAGTTGGCAAGACTTGAGTTGCACTTGGATAAAATATACAAAGAGAGAGGGGAAGGGTGTGGGTGCTTAAAATGAGGCTGCAGCTGCAGGGAGGGAAAGGAAATACTCAGACATCTGACAGAGAAAGAGAAAGGGGATAATTGTTGTGAAGCAATGAGGTCTCCTTCACACACACACACACACACACACACACACACACACACACACACACACACACACACACACACAATGAAGCTTTTTCTGGATTGGGCTCTCGCTCACTCTCTCGCTTTTTCTTGCCCAGATTATGGTGATTTAGTAGTTGTCTGTGTATGTCTGACTTGACGCCAGAGTTCCTTTTATTGTCTGCTCTACTGTGGAAAATCCCTGAGTCACTAGACTGAATTTACTCATATAAACACTCTCTCCCATGTACAATGTGCATAACATGCTAGTTAATCCGGTGACAGCAATGTGTGTCTGCCTCACATTCTCTATGTTTACACTCTCTGTCTCCATTTCTCTCTTTTCATGCCTTTATATCACCAGACTTTTTGACTTCAGCGCCCTGCCCTCTAGTTAAATCTGCTGTTTATAATCTCACTTCCTATCTCTCTTTTTGCTCCTCAGTTAACAGTCAATTGTTCTATTCTCGTCTTTGCTCCCACTCCCTTTGGCTCATGTTGCTTCTCACGCCTCCTCTCTCACTCCTTTTCCAGGTTGGAGGTCTCCAGTTGGAGGGATGCAGTTTTGACGGTGTTCATCTTTGTGAGAATCAACATGACTCCCCCAGTGTGTCGGCCGTCCCGCCCTGCTACATGGCCTGGGTTCCACAGGTGTGTGTGTTTGTGTTTAAAAAGGAGGTGTAGATTTATATCTGTCTGACATTCAAATTTGTCTGAATGTGACAAATTCAGAAAAAAGGAAAGCAACACATTTGGACAATTCAATCAGAAAAGTAACAATTAAACTTATGTATTCAGGTCCAAGCCATTTTCAATGGTAGAATGCTAAACACTTGCCTTCAAATGGGGATTTTGGGGGATTTATTCATTGATAAGTGTTTGTGGGGTAGCTGAGAAACACAACCAGGCAAAGTGCACGCATTCATTTAATTGTTTGTTCTGCGTTTGATCCTAGAACTCTGCTGCTGACCCCGCTGCATCAGAGGAGAGTATCTGGCTGCCTCTGTATATGAGCTCAGAGAGGGTGAAGGTGGTCACGCACATCTGTCTTCCCTGTGGTGCGAACCTCAACCAGTGGATACAGACGGGAGCTGCTCTCTTTCTCAAACAACAGTGAAAGGACCTAGGACGAGCAAATAGAGACTGTTTTGACAGGTGCTTTTGTGAGCACCGTAAACTTAGGGTGAAGATAATATTGTCATGAAAAGGCAAATTTAACCTGGGCATCAAACACTGGACAATTTATAAATGCCCGAAAATGTCAGGCTGTGATACTGACACCTTCATTTTTTAATTAAGCACCTTAGCTTGGAGACCAAAAACTTAAACATGCAGGGACTGTATGTCACGATAATTTGCATAATATGGGTACAAAGGAGGAGAAGAAAGCAGAATAATTGACTTTGCAGTGGTTTGCGTATTGGTTTAACAGCTGTTAACACACAGACACTGGAATGAAAAGTTATTCATTTTCCTTTCATGGACCAGACAGCCAAATGGAGCAATAAAATGGAAATGGGACATGAACATGATATTATTTGGATCTCAGGCGGTAACAATTTTTTGATGCCTCTTAAGTTTTCCATGTTAGTCTCACTACTCCACTCATCTTACACATTACAATAAATAGTGTAAAACCTCTTGGCTTGTAATATTGTTTAAAGAAAGGAAAGCAACAATATCCACATTTCAATGAGTTTTTGGCTTGGTTATTTCTTGCCTGAACCCTTATTTATTAAAAATAAAGATGAAATAAATGTCATTATTGTGTTATGTTCTTTTGCAAAAGTAGTCACTAACACTTGCAGGCTTCAAGTAAGGTGGTTGGTGAGAAACTGTCTCTTTTTTTAATTTCCAGTCAGCATCTATTATCAGTGTAGATAAAGCACCAACACAACGACGGTTGTGTGTGTTTCAGAGCTGTGCTGACCTTCCACCTCACCCATCAGTAGTCACAACTGTTCAACAGTAAATAATACAGATCTCTGTTCACTCTTCTTGATCTGCCTCTCACTGAACTCTGCTGAAAACGGACTTTACAGGAGTGTCCCCAAAGCAGTTTTTCTCTCTTTCTCTCTCTCACATACAGACACACACACACACACACACACACACACTCAGTTAGTCCCTAACCTCTGTGTGATTGGTTCTGAGCTGAGGTTGAGCAGAGTCAGTGAAGCTATGATGGATGGCCACAGAACCACAAGTGAGGGTTTAAGATGTCGATGTCTGTGTGTGTTTGTGCATGAATCCAGCCAGGAGCATCAAATTTGATTGATGGCTTAATTAATCAGGGTTTTTCTTTTTCCTTTTTATTCATGCAGTTGTGCAAATGTTTGTGAGCGCGTCTGTGTGTGCACTCTTCTGTAAATGTGTGTGTGTGTATGTGTGTGTGTGTGTGTGTTTGTGTGTGTTTGTGGAGACAGAGAAAAGGGTTGAAATGAGGGAGGAGCGGGTCTTGTATGTGCACTGCAGTGTGACAAAATGGGAGTGAAATGGAACAGCAGGTTTAAAAAAAGAAAGAGGATTGGATTTCGGCGAAACACGGCCCTCTGGGTCAGAGAGTGAAAGAGAGACAGAGGGATGCAGGCATAGAGAGAGAGAGTTAGAGAGAGAGAGAGAGAGATGATGCAGGGAGTAAGAAAAAGGCCATAAAAACCCGAATGAGAAAATTGTAGAGAAACAGAAAAATAAGGAGGACAAAGGTTCGGAGCAGAGCAGGGGTTAACGGGAAAGAGTTGGATGGAGAAGGTTATAACAAGTGGAGTCAGAGTGATGGAGAAATGAAGAGGAGGGCAGAGTGTGAAAGAGAGGGAGCAGATATTCATTCAAGAGATTCTACAGTGTTTATAGCTGAGCTGACAGTTGATTTGTTCTTAACCTATTACACAATATAATAGCAAAGAAAAAAAGAGAGAAACCCTTTGACCCTACCTGTTTCTAAGCTTGTACCTTTAGAAAATTGGTTAAATGTTGCTGCATTTAGTATAAATAAAAGAACTATAAACTCTAAAGTTTTCCTGAGTTTCGCAATCTACCGAAAGCGTCTCAAAATTCAACATTCATTACTCTAAATGTTGTTGAAAAACTCTCCTTCAAGTTTTGATTTGAGTATTGCCCTGCAGGCAGAAGTGGAAAATGAACATCAGCATTGCAGCGAACAAAAACAATGCTTTTTCCCGACGGCTTGTTTCCAAGGTAATGTGTTTACAGTTTGTCTTTATCTCAAATTAGCATGCCAATTTTGATGAACAAATTGTGATAACATTTGTACACTGATGGCGTTCAGTAGCTGCTTTAGTGAGATGTTTGTATGGATATTTGATCTTAAACCCCCACGATATGAGTCATTTCAGAGCAATGATTTATTTACAGCACACATCACATTGCTACAACTGAACTAATCTGAAGTAAGTGCTAAAATCAACACAGTCATAGAACCCTCATGGAAGCACAGCCTGAACTCAACATCAACTAGAAGGGCACTCGGAGAGCACAGACCTCCGCCAAGGCCTAATGGCCTGTCATGTCCCTGTCTTGCAGTGTTAACAAAAGTTTTTTAAAAAATGTGTATTCGCCCGATTCAGACCCGCTCTGAAATTGAAAAGGTTCTTCCTTATTCAATGCTGCAGCTTCCCGACAAGTTTAATGAAAATCGACCAGTAGTTTTTCTTTATTTCTGCTGACAATCAAAAACACAAACTGAGGTATAAGGGTTGTAATTTTAATGCTTGATCTACTTCCTAAAATTCACCAAACTCCAACAACAACAACAACAATTGTGTTTTTCTGTCTTCTAGGTTCAAATCATTCTCTTCTGTTCTTCCCATTCCCCTGCTTTTATGACTCTCCTTCAATTCTCCCACAACTTCCTCCACTCATTCTTCCATGTAACCCACCGTTCACAGTGTTTGGAACTTTCCTATGTTACAATACAATGTTTATGTAAATCTTGCCTATGTGAGACATAAACATTTCATTCTTCTCTGATAATCTTTTCGAACACACATATTTGTAGCATGTAGTCCAAATAAATACTTAAGAACAGAAGGATATAAACAGAACAGAACCAGACCTTTGTATTTGTTTTCCTATCCTGCAGATACTATGTAATCTCTCCATCTCAGAATGGAGTCAGATTTGTTCATTTAACAACATTGAATCAGTCCTTACACATCTTGTCTAATGCATCTGACCCGTGTATTTTAACTTTGGCGCCCACCATGCTAACTGTGACAACATCTGGTCGGTCCCCATAAAGGGTGGTAAAATGCTTTGGGTTTCTGCATGAGGCGAGATTTCTCATTTGGGTTTCCGGATTTAAAATGTTAATCACTGCTGCATCGGAGTTCAGACACTTTTCAGTGAGAGAAACACAGAAACCTCTGATGAGCCACAGACTATTGTTCTCCTTTTTTCTAGTATGCACAATGCTGTTATCCTTTTTTTCCACCATTCACCAAGTGTGTTGTGTCAGGATTTTTGGAAAGGCTTTTGGACTGGAGTTCTCAGGGACGGCCGGTGATGACACCTCTGGTCTCTCCCACTGTTTCCATCAGCTTCACTGTGGACACACTGTGTGATTCCCACATTTCACTGCGCTGTTTCTACAATAAACACCCACCTGGCAAAAGACGTCACAACATGTCTCACCTCAGCAGAGGGTTTTCAGGGGTGGGAAGTGTGAGGAAAAAGCTAACACCTTCCACAGGATGCTCAGGGGGAGGAAGATGAGGAAGAGGAGGATGGAAAAGTGTACTTGGAAATACACTGCATGGAGGAGGTGTGCGGCGAGATGGGCAACATCGCTGTTTTGAGATGATGAATAGGATCAATATAGTTTCCATCAGGTTTGATTATCACAGAGACCAGTACCATTAACCCCCAATTGCTCAGTGAAAAGTGGAGTGTACAATTCTGTGATATTTGTTTAACTTGTATATTCTATTTTCTCGAAGTGTATCCGTCTACATCTAACTACATATCTACATTAAATGAAAAGTCTATTAATATGTTATATTTTTCATGCTGTCAATAAATCACATTGAAGGACTAAAACCAATAAGCTTTGTTTGCCATATTTGTGACCCGTGTTTCATTTACATATTCCTCAGGATCAAATGGTCTATCAACATATTACCAATCTGGCCCGAAAAAAACATTTTCTGATTCACAATGAAAATAAAACAGATTTTAACTTATTCATTTTATCTGATTTATATTATTAATCTTTGCTTATTAACTGGCCCCTGGCCTCCTGTCATTTTGCCGTTTTTACCTTGTATGCTTTTGAATGATTAATCTGTAAACACATCGTATACGGTCTTTAAATTGTGTGCTTTTATTTTGCTGTTTTTATTCCTTGACATTTTGTATTTGAAGTGATCTTCTGTTGACAGAAAGTCCTTTGTGCTCCCAGCTAGAAGAGTGCTATTTAAATAAAATGGTTATTATTATTATAATTATTATTATTATTGTAGTGCATCATGTAACGTTTTCTTGTGCCTCATCGTCCAAAAGCTCAGTCTGAACAAGAAGTTGCCTGTAACTTTTAAAAGTGAGATAAAAAGAGAAAATAGTTAAAACGCGTTTATGGTTTGTGCATTTTCTGTATTTAGAGGTGAATTAAAAAGTGACAAATACACAAATTCACACAAGACCACTGATGCTCTGTCACCCAGGATAAGAATATAGATTTCAGTAAGGAACTATACAAGTGGTCAGACGCTGCCTCAGCCAGCATAAAAATGCCTTTTGCCTGCTAAATATTTTGTCTCGACCATTTTCAAAGGGACCTTTTCCTCGTAAAAGGCAGTTCAGATATAAACCGGTCGCACTGTATTTGACAGATTTAATGAACCCATCCACTGAAGAGGACAGGAGGTGTGGCTAAATGTTCCTCAACATTTCCAAAATAGGACCTTGTGTTAACAATAATTTGTCAAGCACCTTTTTTTAATTTGGGTGAACCAATCCTTTAAGATCCTACACTGTACATCGTAACATATGAGTGTCTTGTATAAAATACTGCGAGTGTGAACAAGCCAGACAGGAGACAGAATATAATAAAGTTGAAAATAGAGAAGACTGACTGTGCTGGTGAGGAAACCAGCCAAACTGTACAATAAAAGCCTTTATGATGGAATATGGCACCATCCTGTTTACTCCCCTCAGTAGGTGAAAACACAGCAAGTTATTTCATGCCTTTGCTTTGTCTCGTGTGTGTGTGTGTGTGTGTGTGTGTGTGTGTGTGTGTGTGTGTGTGTGTGTGTGTGTGTGTGTGTGTGTGTGTGTGTGTGTGTGTGTGTGTGTGTGTGTGTGTGTGTGTGTGGGTTGTGTCAGTGTGTTCTTTCCCTGGAGAGATATCCTGCCTCCAGCGGAGTCAGAGGGGCTGACAGATGACCACAAGGTCACTCGTCTCTCTGATCTTTGATCCCCTCAGGAGACGCAAACACTCTTCGGGGGAATATCTTGCTCTTTTTCTTTCTTTGCCTCATCGTGCTTTTGGTTCTCTCGTTCTTCACACTCCTCTTTAACTCTTATGTTGCATCGTCGCCTCTACACTTTTTTTCACTGCTTCCTTTTCTCACCCTTTTCCCTTTTCCCTTTCCCCCTGCTCTCCTCTCACCTATCTTTCTCTCTTTTCTCATCTATCTTATCTTGTCTTGTCTCTCTCTCTCTCTCTCTCTCTCTCTCTCTCTCTCTTTCTCTTTTCTTTACCTGATCTCCCTGGAGACTGAAGGGATTAATGTATTATGGCTAGATGTTAGACAGAATTCCTTTAGGACTTCTTGCTTCATGCCGTATTTTAAACTATTGACTGGTTAAATGTTGGGACAAGAAGACAGTTTAGCCCATTATTATTCATTATCAGAAATTGTAACCCTTAATTATCCAATAGTAGAGAGTTTTTTGTTTTTTAAATGCCATATGTAACGTTATTATTCACAAAAACTTGGGGTTGGGATTATAAAATGAAGCTTTTAAATATGTATGTATACAAAATACATGGGTATATGGCAGTATGTGATGTAGTGTGTTGCCTGTATGTGTTAATGTTTTAAGGATTTCATGCTGTCCTTGCAGACTTAAGAAATCACTATACTACAGGAGTCTGTATTTTAGATGTGAGTGTTTCTAAAGACTGCTGACCGGAAGAAAATGTGGGACTAAAGTCTGTCTGCTTTTTTTTAATCAATACTTGTTGTAAGTGCATGCCTACATATTATGTGCAGGCTGTAAGTAAAAAAATATTTACTTTAACAAATACATTTGTGTGTATTTCTAAGATTTTTGAGTATTCTTTCAAATCTGTAATTCTATTAATTCTATTATCAAATTCTCTTTTATTTAGGTGTTTTTTTCATCCCAAGTATCGTACTTTATCACATTTCAAGTTGCTTCCAGAGGAAAAACAAAGGTAAGCAATATTGTACCTGCCATACTCAAGGTAAAAAGGCAAAGAAAAGAAATGGCTGCATCTACCTTATCTTAATCAATCACTGGTTTGAATGCACTACACATCTGGCCAGTAGGCTGAGTGACACAATCAAACACACCCATAATGTCATGTGATCAACAGGTGCATGCTGGATGTGGCTAACATTCCAAATGCTAAAATGGTGGTTCCTCATGGTGACCCCTGCTTTCACTGGAGAACATGTACCTGCAGTGAGGCGTGTGAGGCCGTTCTGCTGTTTGCGACTGCAGAGCCTCATGCGAGTGCAAACCTGGTTGATGTGCTATCCCCAAACGCTAGCACCTCGACCTGGTGTTGCAACTCTCTTATAGCTCCAAGTGTTTGAAAAGTTTGAGGAGCACAATGGGATGGAGAGACTGGGACTGGTTATACTGGGACAGAGAGATTAAGTGGATATTATTGGCTGAGAATGATGGAGCAGAGAAGTCAAACCTGGATCAGATTGAGGAGGACTTCTCGGTGCACAAGACTCACAGAATGACGTTAAATCAGATGAGTGCTATTACCTCATTGAACAGAGGAGCGTGTCAACGCCTGCTTGTGTCTACATATGTTGTTCAAGGACTGCTGCTGCTTTTTGCTTTAATACAGTATGTGTGTTTGTGGCTGCAGCTGCTGTGGGGTTTATACTGTTCAAACTTATGTGTCCTTGGCTTTGTTGATGTTATTTTCGCATAATCTGCTGTTGATTCTTATAAGAAGTGACAGGACATTTAATTGCTGTTGCTTAATATTGCCTTTTGCATCCTCTGTGGTGTCCTTAGCTCTTTTTATTTGTTGTCAGTCACTTATATTTAATTCTCTGAGATTCATCTCTTTTCTGGTTAAGTCCAGGAAAGCTCACTCTGATGAAAGCGTTTGTTTAATTGATCATCAGTTGTTTTCACAGAGAGACGAGGCAAATGTTGCTGGATTGGATAGAAGGTGTGTGCTGTGATTTCGATACATTGGCAGGTTAATGCACTATTTTTTAACCTAAACGTGTTCTTTACTTTAAGGGCCCACATTCATCATATAAATGTTTTTCTTACCTTCCCTCCACCTTTACCTTTTATCTATTAAAAATGTAACGAAGCACCGTTTACTCAGAGTACATTTTACTTTTACTTTTATCTAAGTACCTTTTTCACAAGTAGATTTTACTTTACTTGAATAACAGTAACATTACTTGTACCTGAGTTAAGTATTTTGTTACATATCTGTGTAAGTGGAACAAAGGCTAAGAAGAAGGTCAGCCCTTTCCATGTGACACACTGTCCAAAAGTGGACACCATGAAGAATGTTCATCAAGACCAGGCGTCCATAACATCACAAGGCAAACCTCCTGTATGCACTTATTTTGTACACACCAGCAGGAAAATACACACTTCCTTTTCACACACTTAATGCTGACATTGCACTGTGCACAATGTGCTTTTTATTTTGTGATCAAAGCAGATGTTATTTTGCTTGGAACAAACAATAATACAGCTTGTGATGACTCAGCCTGGCCAAAGTTTGTATATGCAGTACATTGTAAGAGAGTAATTCCCATTAAGCTGAAGAGGTCTCTGCAATATAACAGGAAGGGCAGAAATGGACTTTCATATTCTGTCAATACACTCGGACGTTTCATTGGCTGTTCAACTAGTTTTGTATAGTAAGGGGCACCTTAAAGGCTTTACGTTTGGCTTTAAGCGTAACGCTGAGTTTTCAAAGTATTCAGTGATCCCTGTTCAAAATCTTTAAAATTATCGGATGAGATTTCTCTTTATCACAGAGTTTTGCAAAGGATGTCAGCCAACTTCTCCTCTGAAAAGGAGAAGGTCAGATTCCCAAATCGCATTCAGGGCACAAGAGACCTTGGCTCGATTAGCCCCTGGTGCAGCAGCTTGAAAACATTTAGTTAGAGGTTTCTGCACTTTGCCCAGCATCCTTTTTAAAGTCAGCTTCAGCAGTTTTTGTAGTAGTCAGTACCCCCTGAATTGCTGTCTTTGCAAAACTGTTTTCATTCAGTACAGATGCTCCACAGACGGCTGTTGCAAAGATCACTTAGCAGCGGGGCAGCATTTTGTATCCACTCGTTTCAATACAACAACCTCAGATTAATGTATTACATCTTGTCCTGGATTCCATTCATCTTTTGATTGGGGGATATAGTGATAAAATTAACTTCTAGACACATTTTTCTGTATAATATGTGTTTTATATGTTCTACAAGAAAAAACACATTATAGTGACTGAGGAGTTTTAGAGGTATATCATCTAAATGCTTTTTGATGGGAACTGTTTCTCTGTCTGCAGCTGTTCTTTCTTCCTTGATGGTTCTATAATCTCGGGCTGTTTATAAATCCACTTGAAGGCGACAGAGACTTTTATCTCAGGTATCGAAGTTTCAGCAAGCTATTTGCTGTGTTTTTCCCATGCTGGATCGATGTCACTGTCACTGCGCCACACACACCATTTGAAAGCTGTTTTCTGGATTGATTTTACATGAGGCCCTTCAGTCTGAATCAATCAGATTCCAACTTGTGGCCACAAATGGTGTCTGTCCACTGATACAGTATGTGTTACAGTGTTACAGTGGGGTGATTTAGAGCAATTTTGTGGTCCAACCATATAAGAAACTGGTGTGTGCCTTCTCTTTTATCTGACATGCTTTCTTATTGACGTATCTGTAGCTCACTCTCCAGCTTGGCTATAATACAAGTTGAATTATAAAAAACAATCTTGCAGGAGATTGGACTGTACATCCATCCTGCTATAAAAGAGAAAGGGGTTGGGGCGAAAAATGGAGGAGGGGCGAAAATAAAAATGATTAAGAGGAAGCGTTGAGGAGAGGGAGAGGAAGATAAAAAAAAAATGAAAGTGAAAAAAAATACTAGAATGTCCCAACGGCCCCTCTCTACCTCATGATCATGTACACAGCTTCGTTCCTCAGCTACCACCTTACACATTTTATATTTCGCGCGCACAAATACTTTATGCAAAAAACTGACATACAAACAGCTCATGCAGCCTTTTAAAATAACTTCTTATTATAAACAATTATGTCATTTTATTATTTTTGACACCCCTCATATTTGCTATCTTTTTTCCTTTCTTTTTTCTAGCTTATTCATTTAAATACTATTTAACATGGTTCTGATCTCTGTTTCTCTGTATTTGTTAAATGCTTCAATGTCCCTTTAATAAAAACAAATGATAAAAGACAAGAATTCTATCCCCTCAACGCAACCTACTATGCAATTATTCTATTATGCCATACAAACGATCATTTAAAATTACTTTAAGATACCATGGATGCCTATACTGATTCACATTGGGTTATTGTTGCCATCATGCTGATGGAGAGGGCAGGAGTCATCAGGATTATTAAAAGAGACAATAAATACATTAAATAAATTATTAGGTGGTTTTGCTTTGCCTAATAAAATACAGTGAGAAACTGAAAGGGACAGGACAGAGAAATCTAGTGTTGCAGTGAATCCAGTTTGGCCCCAGTGATCCTCTGCGCACTCCATCTAATATTGAAGAATGTTCCAGATTAGAAAGCTGACAGCAGCTAACTGACCAGCTGCACTAACCCCTCCCCTCCACCGTCACAGCCAATGGAGCAGGGTAGATTAATGACCCCTCAGACCCCCGGCCAATCACCACACTCTGCTCTCATCTCCTGCAAGGGATGCCCTTGAGCAAACTCATACACACTCATTCAACCAGGTATGCAAACACACAAAAATACACACTTGGCACTCACAAACACACACACACAGCTACACACACTCACCACTTAATTCAGCCTCCTCGGAGGGCAGCGGGCCTCTCAGTGCTGATGTTTATGGTTTCTCTGAACTTGCAAATCACCGTGGTTACGGCTGGGCAGATTTATGACCACGGCCCTGTCTACCAGCCCTTTAGACAAACCATGGATCACCAACACACACTCACACAGTCACACACATAAGGATATTAAGGATGATACACATGCTCAAACAGCAAAAAAGGTTTTTGTTGTGTTCTTTGGCTCACTGTTGTATGTAGTGACAAAAAAACATTGAATCATTCACTCAATCATATTTAAAGCTGATTAATATGCGGCATTTTGGGGTTGATGAATCCCTGCGAATTGCTTTTTACAAGGAAGGTGACTGTTGACTGACAGCAGGATGTCTCATCTCTGAGCTTTTGTTACAATGGCCTCTGAAGGACCAGAAGCTTTAAGGTGTAAAATACAGATTTTATGTAGTTGATCCTGCAGCCAAAATGGGTCAGTTTTCAGTGGGTCTTGTTAAAAAAAAAATGGGCTACTCAATCATTTTGACGATTTGTGGTGAAATTGCAAGGCTTTGTTAGATATTGGGAGTTTAAAGTGGATCTGTGTTTGTGTAAGTGCATGCTGCATAGAGGTGGGGGTTTTGCACCAGAAAAACAACAGCCTTTTCATCAGTTTTTTTTTTTTCTCACCTGTATCCATTTTGCTTTTTGATGACTCATCATGACCTTGGCTGCACTTATGTGGGAGGAGAGGCACAGTCGGGGAAGTGTCAGTAACAATCAAGCAGTGAATGCCTGCAGATCAGACTGTGTGTGGGCTGACACTGGCCAAATCACATAAAATCTTAAGAAAAAAAAAATACAATCCTCTATTTAACTCCCTAATTGCAGTGCGTATTATTGTTATCCCACATAGAAGCGTCAAATAAACAGATATTGTTTTCTTTATAAATCTCAGGCTGTGTTTGGTAGATGCCACCCTCCTGTGGCCAAAAATGCTCTTTATGTGCTGCTGCTGGCTTCTAATGTTGTTGAACCGATTCTTACATCAGACAGCCATTCTCATAGGATGGGAATGACTATAAATGCATTATTTCCTCAAAAACTGTTTCAACATTAGCTGCTCTCAAAAGTTTATCTACTGAAAGGTGTGATGAATTTTGCACCTCACCATGCTACAGTTGGACGTCAGTTTCCTCTCAAGAAGAGTTGATCTGTGGTGAGAACGTCTTAGAATAAAGAGAACGTTACCTCTTTAGGGAAGCAGAAGTTGTTTGATTGACTCTAATTGAAGACAAGACTGACAAGACTTCTCTTAATTGCACCGTGTTTTCATCTGCCCTTAAACTGAACTCTGCACATCTAGATATACAACCACAAAGACAGTTCTCTTCATGAAAATAATCCCAGAGTCTGTTGAAAACGGGAGGATTTGAACGGCAATAAAACTTTTATTATCTTCGCCATGAGGATATGTAATCAATCAGGTATGTGCGTGCGTCCATAAGTGAGTGTGCACCTCTGTCCACGGCTTACCTATTAGTGTCTAGATGAGACGTTAACCAATTGTGGCTTGTGTCAATTCAATCACACAAAACAGCAGTGGCCCTGCAGACACACCTGGATCTGTATTCTACTTGGTGCATCTATCAAGTTTGTAAATGCTGTTTATCTGGGGTGTCAGTGTGTTCACAGGAAGAGGTTTTCAATATCTGCAGTCACATAGGTCATTTCTGAATACAATCTATTTGCTTGTACACCTTAAAACTAAACTTTAACCCTTTCTTCAGGTTGTATTCCTTTTGCATTGCCTGTGCTTGACCAGCTCCAAACTGAATAATATTGCTGTGTGGAGGACTTTTGATAAAACAAATGTGTTCCTTTGCATTGTGTATATAGAAAAGTGTTGTGTTCATAACCGTATTTTCTTTGTGGATTTGTGAGCCTACTCATATCTGCTTTTCTTTGCATGCGCTCCAATGTGTTTGTGTATGATAGAGGAGACATTGTTGTCTTTGACTTTCGTCTGTATCATCAGAATTGCATCAGCAAGGCAGTGGATTGTTATTGAGACTCATCTCAGAGTAGCTCTTCTCGATCCACTGTTTTCAGGAACACAAAACTGTTGCAGCCCCCATGTGCCTCGAAAATCTTTGAATTTTGGCAAAATAGTGTATGATGAAAATTCTTTCAAGTCTTCAAACGTCAAACTTGTATTAAGTTAATTAATTGTATTTTCCTGTGAGTGGAAAAATAACACATTAACCCCAAAAGTTCCCAATTTAACACTTTGTCCAAATTCAGACCAGCTCTCATGTGAGTCCAAGTGTCCATGCAACAGAGTGTCTACAGTATGTTTTAATGCCTATCAGCTTGTTGAATTGTATATCTGTTCATTTGTGTGTGTGTAATATTACTTAGCGCTGTAGCCAGGGCAGGATTAGTGCAGCGTTTCTGTCACTAACATGCTTCATTAGTAAAGATGAGTTCAGCTAAGCAATCAGACAGTGGCAGTCTGACAAAACAGCTGAACAAATTCAGAGTGTGTGGTGGGATGTTCGTGTAGACAGGGGGTGAATGTAGAGTTGGATAAGGTCAGAGCATCTTCAGTACCTAAATACTAACTTAATCTGACAATTTCTATTAAGCATTTCAATACTTTATTTTCTGTATGTGTTCAGTCCATATGTGATGAACTCAGTCAGTTTCTCTTTGGAATGAAAAAATGTTGGGAGAAGAAATTCAGAAGCAAAAGTAAAATTAGAAGGCAGAGAGAGAGGCTTAGGTCGAGATTGAGAAAGTAGAGAAGAAAATATGGGACACCATGATTGTGAAAAGAAAGGAAGATAAGAAGCAGGGGGTTTTCTTTTGGCTGAATTTAACAAAACAGCACCTACACTGCATAGAAAAAGAAGGAGGGATGGAGTGGAGAGTGGAAAAGAGTTAGGATATCTATTATATTAGAAAACAACAGGAAAACCGAAAGAACCCCCTTCTTTCGGTTTTCCTGTTGTTTTCTAATATAATAGATATCCATCTGTTTTATATTTTATTTCTCTCTTATTCTTGTGAACCTCTTATCCCCCATAAGAGGTTCACAAGAATAAGAGAGAAATAAAATATAAAACAGATGAATTTATCCAAAGTCATATCCTTCCTGTAAGTCGCTTTGGATAAAAGCGTCTGCTAAATGACTGTAATGTAATGTAATGTAATATGCACTACAAGGCTAGAGCTAGAGATGAAAAGCACAAATGGGGTAAAAAGGAAACCTTATCGATGCAGATAGAAAAAGGAGCTAGAGTAATACAGCAAAAGATGAAAAGTAAAAAAAATAAAATAAAGGTTTTATGATAAAGGGTAAAGACATATCGAGTGGAAGGAAGGCATCAAATACAAAATGAAAGTGTTTTTTAAAGAGAGCGAAGAGGAGGATGAGCTTGATGGACGTTCTGACAATAGAAGAGAAAATAAATAAATGCAGAGTGCTCGTCTAATGGATGGAAAAATGGGGAGAATATTAACAATTGCTCTAATAGACCTCTGAGTCTTCACTAGAGGAAGACGGAGGGATACACCTCCAGAGGAAAATGACGGCTTCTTCAGGAGTGGAGTGTGAGGTTGACTCATCTTCATCCAACACTATTTCACTCTTTCTGTTAGAGACAGATACACAGTCGAGGCACACAGCAGTGAAACAGACTCAGTGTCTGACTGCATTGCTTTTAAGGGCTGTGAAGGGACAGAAATGGTGTTAATGGCTCCAAAATGCTTTTAACACTCCTCCTACCCACACAAGTCAGACTCCTGCCTTCTCCATCTTGCTTTCGTCAGTCCAATTACAGGATGAGGCCCCTGTTTGAAATTAAGTTGACGCAAAGTGAGCACCGCAAAGCGAGGCTGTCCCATCCAACTGAGGAATAAATGAAGAGAAAACAAAAAGTGACAGATATTTATGTTTACCATATTAATCTTGTTGATCATTAGCTGTGCATGTTTTAACTGTTCTTGTTCTTCTTCTTTTACACATTGACAGTGTATGTAGTAAGTGTTTGCAATACCCAGTACAAGCATTTAAGCTGAACAGAAACTGCTCTGATTTCCTTTTGAATGCAGAAAATACAATAAACTTTACAAGTTGTATATATAACCAGCAGAATGTGTCATCCATAAAACTTCTCATATCTTCATTGTCACTCATGTAATCCCCCCCTGAACAAGTATGCATTAAAGAAATGGACATACTCCCACAGCTACACACCTGGCTGTGCCTCCGATGTCTGGCTGCTTCACCTGTTTGATAAAGTATTCAATTGATAATATTTATTTTTTACTGAAAAGTAACAGAAAAGTATAGACAAGAAAATGAATCTCGAAGTCAAAACTAGTTTGGAATGAAAGATAATGGAGTCATCGGCGTAGAGGTGTAATGGACATGTTGAACAGTGGAAACTGGAAGGAGAATTATACTAACCTCAATAGCGTGGCTCATGTTGCACCACAACGTTGAAGCCCAATAGGGACAAACCCAACACTGGCTCTAAATGGGGCCATCCAAGGTTTTTTGTTGACCACCTTAGCTCTCTTACATGTTTGCCACACGATTGCAACCAAGTTTCAGGTGGTTACAAACTGTAAACTCACTGCTAAATGCTGCCAAATCCTACACACAGGCCCTTTTTAAAGCACCATAAATTATTTTTTGGATATATTTATATTTTACTCCCCATACAACTGGAAATCAACTCCTGCTTTTACAACTGTTTGTCAGTTTATATGATTGATTCACATTTGTCATGTTTTGCAAGTTTTACATAGCTAAATGTTATTATCTTGTAAAAAGAAAATGTTGTTTAAAAGCAACTATTAAACAGCCTAGAGCCAAATTGTCTTATTTTCCCACTTTTAGCACATTGTATTGCTCTAATATATATATAAAAAGGTGTATTCCTGAGTCAGGATTTTGCAGACATGAATAATGGTCTGAATGTTTCCACCGACATTATCAAAAACAGGTCAGACGCTCACAGACACTCACTGTAAATTATGTAGCTGAAGGGCATCCAGGGCAGCCAGTCTGGACTTTATTTAGTGACATTGTGTGTGTCTGTGTGTGTTGGCATTTGCGTGTTCACTTTAGGTGTGTTCATCTGTGATTGCACACATCATTATCCACATACACTATCTTTTGTGTGGGTATGTATCTGTGTGGTTATTAGAAGTTATGAGTTATGGCAGTCAGACTGAGGAGTCAGAGAACAGACTTCCTTTCATACTGCAGATAACATGCCTCTGCGCACACACACACACACACACACACACACACACACACACACACACACACACACACACACACACACACACACACACACACACACACACACACACACACACACACAGAGAGAGAGATAAACAGAATGTCTCTCTGCTACTGTGTGATTAGAGACCCCTTATCACACTCATAAAAATACACACATTCAGGTAAACACAATAAAAACATACAAACACACAATAAGGTCACTCTCGTGCTGCAGTGGAAAGCTTCTTATAGCACTTGTGATTACTGACATGTTTCAGCATCACCAATCCAGGAGACTGTCCTCAAGTGATTATTACATGATGTAAGGTAAACAAGCTTTTTCTATCTTAGTTTGAACACAGACAAAATTGATATTATAAACATATTTAATATTTTTGTCATTGTCATTCCTCTGCTGTCCTTATCTTCAAATAGTTTTTTTCCCCAAAATATTTTATCATGACATTGTTCCAGTAAAAACAATAGGTAATGGCTTGTTTACCGGATGAGTGTTGGAAATGTCTTTGTCACAATGACGGAGCGTTTAAGGTGATTTCTATGTCCTCCCCTGTTCCGCCCACACCAGAGTGAAGTGATTGCATTTCGAACCTGTCGAAATACCTGATACTGATTGTGAATCACAATCTGTGAGCAGTTTTTTTTGCAGGAGGGGAGTGTTGTTCAGAGGTTAGCAGTTCATACTGGTTGTTTACTCAGTTGGTGCAGTCATGTCTTATTTTTTTGGCCCTGAAGCTGCTTCTGATTTTCTGGAGGTATGGTATGTTTTGGCAAGTAGTTCTGAAGACTTAACTTGCTATAAAACATTTTTTGTTTATTTAGTTGGGATTGGTAAACAATTGGTTATGTTTTAGTTAATATTGATGGGGAGTGGTGAGAGGTACTTGTATTTGTTATCTGATGGAATTAAGGAAGCTAACAGCCCAGCACAAAGTTACCATGGCAGCGACTATTTTGTTTTGTCACGATGATCACTTGGTAAACCATAGAAATTAGGCTTTTGCATTTCGTAGAAGTTAAACCAGGTTCAAATTTTCCGCTGGATGACCCTGCAATGCACCAAAGTGTTGTTTTTTTCACAGAGGTCCCAATTAGGTTTCATTGTGGCCTTTACATCTACATTTACATGACAACTGGGCAAACTCCATTTATTAATGAAGATCATATGATTGATCGAATCCACAGAATAATTATTAAATGGATCTTGGTTGCCAGGAGAAGACTATTACACAAACTATGTCTTTATTAAAGGACTATAGAAGAGATATCCTACAGTCCTGACTAAAATAAAGAAAATAACAGGAAAATGTTGAATTTTCCAATATAAAATTTCCTGGAGAGTTACTGCAGAGTCCTCTCCTTTGCAGTACTTGCAGTACTACTTTCATATATGATTTTGTCATTCTCATTCCAAATTATCCAATAATGACATTTGAACTTCCGTTCCAACAGGAAGTTTATTTCAAAAGGTTAAGGGCAACAAAACCACCTTGTTAGGTTTAGGAAACAGCCTGGTTGATGGTAACTTAACTTACTAGCGACTCACGTGACCAAATGTTTACATTTTTTTGTTTGCACAAAAGTCTTGTGTTTTTTATCTCATTTAATATCGTAGAACAAAACGTTAAAATCTCTTAAGCTTGTAGTAACCTCAGATCTTATTTCAGACATCCAACTGAAACCCATTAAAAAAACAACTGACTTCCAGACAAGGGAATCATAAGTGCAAAAATGCTAACTCATTTCCTAGTTTTACAACTCATTCCTGCAGCACTCTATTATCAAGGCTGTAAAAGTAGGCTCCAACACAGTTTTTCTAATGTAGCAGCTGTTTAAATACCAACAGTGGGAACCTGAAGTTAAACAGGGTGTTTTAGTGTGGTTCACATTCCCGTAGCATAAGTGGCTGTGTGTTTATCAAGCAATTCAGGGAAACACTGTTGGAATACTAATGTTTCATAAAGATGTCACAGATCGTGTGTGTGCGTGTGTGCGTGTGCGTGCGTGTGCGTGCGCGTGTGCGTGCACATGCACGTGAACAGACCAAGGTTTAGGTGAAGTTTTTATTTATTGTTTATTCAGTTGCTGAGAGGTTTTATCCTCAACATAAACTGGGTCGTGACTCATGCTTTACTTGGAGGCAGCATAAAAGCCACTAGGTAAACAGAGCAGATGCCTTTGGGTTCAAGGTTACAGCTAAAACTTTTGCAGTTGATCTCATTTCCTTACCATCGCTTGTCTCTTGCCATACAGGGATACAGTATTTCTCCTAAATAATACATTTTACTACTCAGATACGTCATCTTGTAAATCAAGATTTATGTTAACTCATGATTGATGTTCCCATCAGTTTGGTCAGGTACTACTTTTGTCAGGACTTTAATACCTCAACAACCTTTCGATCGATTGTCATGATGTTTGGTACAGATATCCATGGTGCCCTGAGGCTAAATCCTAATGATTTTGTGATGCCCTTAATTTCTTTTAGTGCTACCAGCCATTCAAAGTTCTCACATATCCAATGAGTCTCAATATCCACTGGATGGCTTAGCATGAAATCTTGAACAAACATTCATGGTCCTCTCAGAGGAGCAATTCTACTGACTTTGGTGACCCTTGATGTGCTAATGTTAGCATGCTCACATGCTAAACTAAACAGGTTAGCATGTTGACACTGGCATTCAGCTTGAATCACCCCAGTGCCTGAGTACAGCTTCACAGTGCTGCAAGTGTGGTTGTAGAATGTGTCTTGTTTAGGTTCACTGTCTAGACAGCAGTTGACACAACAGACGTTATGATCTCCCGTCTTCAGGAATTAATTGAAATGATTTCTGAAGTTCTGAAGTTTCCCTTTATGTCATGTGATAATAACACTGTTGAATCTTATATATTGTGTTGATGTTGTAGACCACAACGCCTCTATCTTATTGATACCAATGCACCTGTTACTGAGGTGGGAACACATTCAAACATTTTCTTTTATTGAACTGATGAGGTTCAATTTTTCTCATGTTTAGCTTGTCGTGCAATGATCTGATAGGAGATACCGTTGCTACTTTAAAAGTTTTTCTGACATTGTGAACTTATCTGCACAAAGTAAATAAACAGAGTTCCATTGAGGCTTCTGACATCATTTGTATTCCAATAATGTGATAACAAACACAACTACCCACAGCTACTGAAACATCTCCAGAAAAAAATCTATTAGTGTGAGTGTGTGTGTGTGTGTGTGTGAGTGTGAGAGTGTGTGTGTGTGAGGTGCTCTGAAGTGAGCTTTGTAGCCTTCCTACCATGTGTTTCCTGTTTTTTGCACCTTATTTTGGTCTGACCAACCCCTGATCTCCCAGAGGGGTTTCTCTCACATGCACACACACAAACCACAAAATAAATTATCCTTCACACAGACAAACCACCGACGGCGCACTTTCCTGCTTGGAGCGGTCACTCCTTGAAGGCACTTTGTGATGTTGTTTTCCAGAAGCTGCTATTTCATTCTGTAATGCTGTTTTTGGATTCACTGTGTCTATCTTGAGAGGTGGTTAGGTTGAGTTTGTGTCTTTTCTGATGTGTGTTGTTTTATTTGTTATGCTTTCTCTATTCTTTTCTCTGGAATCATCTGGGGAATGGGTGGGATTAGGTGTTTTTCATTATTATTATTCCTATGGATTGGTCAAAGGATACAACATCATGCTGGTTGTTTACTCAAAAGTATATCTGATTTATTTGGGCTTGAAAATGCTTCCTATTTTCTGTAGGAATGTTATGTTTGGGCAAGTAGTTATGCTGACTTTACTTTCTATGTAAACAACTCTTGTTTATTTTTTGGGGATTGGATATAAAAACTAAATGTTTGGTTAACTATTTTTAGACAGATCTTTAACTGCTCTACAGTAGTGAGAGGTACTTAGTGATGTGATGGTGAATTTGTCTTGTGTCACTACTTAGTGTTCACTGCTACTGTGAAAAGCAGAAAGACAATATCCTTGACAAACCAACTAATGCAACTCACATGACCCTGCCACACAATGTGAAAAACAAGTGTTGAATCCTATTGATAAGTGACAGGGTGAGGGAGCATGTCAGGTAGTAAGATATAATAAATGTGGATGGCTAGATTATTTGTTGCATCAATTTGTTTTTATTTGCTGTTTTATTAAACAGGGACATAGCACACTAATAGACAGCACTACACTGAATGTACAAGAGTCACACAAATTGCTTTTTTTCCCATCTGTAGTCCCTAGACGTTAAAAAACCACTTTAGTGGCAGTGGTTTTTCCTTCAAACCCAATTCCAATGCCCTATGTTTTTACCACACAGAGAGTTTTGGTGCAGTATGTCAGACTTGCTGCCTTGTTTCCAAAAAGAAATCCAGAGGGAGCTCAGTGTTCACTGTTGCTTTGAATTTAATGCAAAATAAACATTATTCGAAAATAAAATTCAGTTATTTCAGTGTCCTTAATCTTTCACTGTGGCGTTGCTGATGCCTTTCACCAGCAGACACTTTTTACAGGGCTGAGGCTGAGGTCAAAGACCGTATCTGCTGTCACCCACTTTCTCCGCCTCACCATGTACCATGCCCACCAGCTTATAGGAGTGCCCTCCTCAACTGTGGGCGGTTCACACTTTGCTTCCACATACAAATACAGTTAATTACATACAGAAAAAATAAACTTAAATGCAGCTTCTACAGCCACCCTTAAATAGAAATTCAACAGCTATTGATAAAAGCAGCAGAGCAATAAAGAAATACAGCCAACATTCATTGCCAATTCCAAATTGTGTATGCAGTCAGTGTCACTGCCAAACCATTGCTTGTCCAGGAAACCACCAGTTGTCTTCCTTGGATACACAATGAGTAGTTTCACCTTGGGAGTTTCATGTTGTCTCCTGCAGATTGCATCATCCCTGTTGAACTGGTGTGCTGATCCACCTGTTGGGAGTTATGCAGAGACCAGGGCATGATTGGCAGTCTTGTTAGCCCTGTCAACTCTGTTTGTTGCAGAGGCTGAGCAAGATGCACTGTTGCCAGGAGGAACTGAATCTGGGTGAAAACAAGTGATACATTTAGTACCATTTCCTCAAAGCATGAAAGACTAACGTGCAAAAGCAGGGGGGGGCTTTTGTGCATGCCAGAGACAATCCAGCAAGTTTCCCAAAGCAAACCCAACAATATTACGTCACCTGGGAGGTAAAGCTCTTAATCTCATTTAAATTTGACTCAAATCTGTGTTTTCCTCTGTCTTGCTGATGTTTGCAGTTTCTTTTTGCGGGGTTTGGAGTGTATGTCGATGCAAGTTTTATGTGTTTATTAATGCACGCTTTGTTTGTTACATGAGTGTGACTGCCTCTGTGTGTGTGTGTGTGTGTGTGTGTGTGTGTGTGTGTGTGTGTGTGTGTGTGTGTGTGTGTGTGTGTGTGTGTGTGTGTGTGTGTGTGTGTGTGTGTGTGTGTGTGTGTGTGTGTGTGTGTGTGTGTGTATGTGTGTGTAGGTAAGCTCTTTAAGCCTGTGCACCAGGTAATTCAGGTAATTGAATAGTCTGTAAGAATAAAGTGTGCCATGAGGTTCCTGTGCTGCCAGAACAAATTATTTTATTCAGCTAACACACACACACACACACACACACACACACACACACACACACACACACACACACACACACACACACACACACACACACACACACACACACACACTGTATGCACGCCACGCAGACACAGCAGTGAATCACTTCCATCAAATGAAAGTGACTCCGTCGGCTTTTGTTATTTGTTTTTTCCTGTACCCCTCTCCTTCTTCCTTTCTCTCTCTGATCCTTTGGCCCTGTTCTCTCCCAGTATGACACTGCTATAAATGTAATTTCGCAAATCTGACTTTTTAGGAACTATGAAAATAAAAACATTGTGCTTGTCTCCACCCTTTTTCCTCATGTGTAAAACTTTTAAACAACATAGATGGTGTTTCATTCAGCTGAGGACCATAACATATGGAAGCATCCCGTTAAAAAAAGAATGAAGTCTTTATTCATCAAAAACGGTTGTAATATATTGTTAGATGGAATAAACAGTAGCCTGTCTTTGCAGTATTTTACAAAGACAAGCTCCTAGAATCGTCATATGGACAAGCTTGCAGATTCCCAACACACAGAAAGAGACACACCTCACTTCTTGACTTGCACTTAAAGTTGATCATTTATTTAATGGAACAGTTTGGATCTGAGAATGTCATTTTATTGGACTATTTTAAATGTGCAAGTGAAGACCCACAAGTACGACTGTCCTTTTTCTCCTTATGTCTGCAGATTCCTCACATACGGTCTTTTTCCATTATTCAAAAGAAATATCTAATATTCATACCTAAATGAAAGCTGTTCTATAATGTAGTGTGAAAGGAGGACGGAAAGATGGGAGCAAGGGACAAGGAGGAAGGATGGGTCTGGAGGTCGGGAGGGACAGAGTGATGATGATGGTGTGTGTGTGTGTGTGTGTGTGTGTGTGTGTGTGTGTGTGTGTGTGTGTGTGTGTGTGTGTGTGTGTGTGTGTGTGTGTGTGTGTGTGTGTGTGTGTGTGTGTGTGTGTGTGTGTGTGTGTGTGTGTGTGTGTGTGTGTGTGTGTGTGTGTAAATGCTCCTCTCTGTATGTGTTAGGGTGTATTTTGCATATGAGAAGAAAAAAATGCAAAAACAGGTGAGGTATCAGCCAAAGGGAAGAAAAAGAAGAAAGAACCTAGGTTGAAGTGGTGAAGTCAAATCTTCACCCACACATTTTGAAACAAACTCCACACACCTCTCATCCTTGGAGAGGAGGAAATCTGTGGTGTTTCGAGCACAACAGAAAGAAAAAAAAATGAAATGATGTTAAAATGACGATGTGGAAGGTGAAATTTGATGCTGTCATGGTGGTGCATGTTCTTTTCTCTTGTTTTTGACATCGGCCAGAGAAAAAAGTGAGGACAGATTGACAGTGCTCCTCCCATTCGTTTCTGCTACATGTCAGCTCAGTGTGTATGTCTGTGATGTAAGACAGCGTTGTCTTGCTACATCGTGTCTCAGTTATGGGTCATATTCTCACCATTCTTTACTACACGCCTCAATGACTTCATCAGCTCTCCTCCACCTCCTCCTCATCTGTCTGTGTTGCTTTTTCCACGTCTGTCTGTCTCTCCAAACCCCTCTTTCTGGGTTTTCTTCTGATTCTGTCTACTTCTCTCCTTCAGTTCTCTTCATTCTTCTCTCAACACCCTTCCATTCTGTCCCCTGTCCTTTTCTGTGTAACCTCCATCGCCCTCTGATTGTATGTCTTAAGTAATTTCATCCAACTCTTGTCCATGCTGATTAACTATGATGAGCCTCCACCCTATATTAGATCATGCTTTCCACTTGACATTTTCTCTTTTGGCCGTTTTTCAATACAAAAAAGCCACAGCTTTCATATTTGATGGACAACAGCATGCTGAGTGTGGGCAAATTCAACCACTGCCGATATTGGTTCAACATTTTAATGATGATATTGCATGATAAAAAATCCTATGACAGCAGGTGCAAACACTGTGGATGGCTTGAAAATCAGGAACATATACATATAATCATTTTTATCATCATTTATTATCATTTATCATGTTCATAGAAACATTTTCACAGAGACCTGGCTCCATCGTTTACCCGGGATCAAGCTGCACTTGGTGGGCGTAACGCAGGACAGAGCACAGGACTCCGGTGGCCAGAGAGGAGGTTGACTCTGTGTCTACAAACATGATGCTTGGTGCTAACAGTCAAAGCTGACGGACAATGTTTTCATCATATTGCATTTTTTATGTGAAGATGACGGCCATATTATGATTATTAGTTTTGCTAATTATTACTCTACTATCCATTCTACAACTACACAGTTAATGAAGGGTATCAGGGGCCCTTCAACGGTTTTAACAGTAAAGGTCTATCTTTATGAGAAGTCAGTCTTTAAAAAACTGAAATGTATGGCTCTGGAGTTTGAAAAAATTACTTTGTTAGGTTATCTAGGCGTGAGAGTAAACAGAAACAGCCTGCATTACAAAGTGGAAATGGTAATTTAACAGACAGGGGGATCTACTGAAAGTGTTTTATGTTCATATGGATATTTTAGGATTTGTGGAGCTTGACCCTCATAAAAGGGACTAAAATCAAGATATCAGTCTCTGCTTCTGTGATTTTGTACATCCTTTTTTAAATCCGACCCTTGTGGGTTCACCAACTTTATGGATTTTTTTGTATTATTTAAACTGCATTCATCGACTTTGTAGCTACTCCGGGGCAGCTCATCAAGTTCACCAGCTGGTCTCTGACATTTCCCTGATGCGTTTTAAAACGACCCTGTTGAGAGTGAACAACAACAATAATAAACTGAAAGACGCCATAAAGCTCTGTAGAGCTGAGGGGACTGCAGCGTCTGATGAACATTATCTGTGGGTTGATCACAACAAGTGAGACGTTTCTCATTACATAAAGTTATTTGATTCATTCTCATTATAGAAATATTACTTTGTGAATCTTAAAGCTTTGAATATGGCATTCGGGTGGTAGCCTAACAAGATAGTCTTCAAAAATAATTAATAAAAGATAACCGCTGCTGTAACACAGCTGGTCTCCTCAGAGTAATTTGTCATGCCTTGCCCTCAACCACTACCCAAAGTAGGAGATATGAATGTGGTTTGAGAAGAGCAGTGAGCGCTGGAAGGTATTATGTATAATAGCGGCCACTTCCATGACTAATACATGATGGTAAGATTGAAAATCTACAGTCCCTTAAACAGTGCTCCCAGATATGCACTTAAACTAACACAATCAGAGAAAGGGGAAAATGGGAAGTGACAAATGGGACTCCAAAATATTAAAAGATGGTAACTGAAACATGACAGAGATATTGGTTTGAATAAAGGTCCTGAGATGTTTCCCTTTGTTGGGATCTGGCATGAGCGGGATTGGTTATTAGCAAGTATAAAATATTAATTATTGATAAGAGTAAAATTCTTAGTATCAATAGGATTATTGACATAGATCAGAAATTATGTTATAGCCTGGGTGGTAGTCAGGCCTTTGTTTTTACATGTAGGTCCCTCTTTGTTTCACCCCATATGGTGAAATCACAAATCTTCACACATCTTTTTTTTGTGGATGGTTAGACTTATAGTTGGAAAAATGCAGGCCTCACTGATGGTAGCTATACTTATGTCTAATTTAGATGTATGCATGTTAAAGAAAAAACAAAAAGAAGCACAACATGAGAACAGCCTAGTTTGTAAGCAAAGCGTGTGTGTGTGTGTGTTTTAAAGTGTATGTTTGCCCACAAGGAAAAGATAAGAAGCTGCTGACAGACACAAATACAGCCTTGTAAGAATGGTGCGTTCAAACAAATAGCTTGCCCCCCCCCTATGACCTTCTCTCTCTCTCTCTCTCTTTTCTGATTGATCTGCCTTTCATTATAGTCCCTCTCTCTCTCTCATCATATTTACCTTCCTGTTTTAACCTTAATCTTAGTTCTGCTCACTCTTGTTTATCTTGCTGTGTGTTTCTCTTTCAGTCCTTCTCATCTCCATGGGGACTGGGAGAAGGCTACTTTTGTTTTGTTGAATCTCTTTCTTTTAGAATAACTCAAAAACGGGTTATTGATGAAAGATGGATGGATGGATGGATGTATGAATGGATGGACATAACGATGGATGGATGGACTGCTGTGCAATGATAACAGCACAGGAAGGGTTGCCACAGCAACTGCTGGGACAGGACAAAGCCTTGAGAGACATGGAAAATGACTGATCAATGTCACTAATTCTGACAGTTAACACTCATGTTGTTATTACTGTATGATGGGAGAACTCAAACTGTTTTTAATGTCTTGATATATCCAACTTTGGAAAGAAAGGATGAAGTTTCCTGACTTTGGTGATCCCCTGACTTCACCTCTAGTCATGACCATCTGGTTTATATTTCAGTTTTTTTAAATGAAATGTCTGGTGAATTTCCATAACATTTGCTAAAGATATCCATGGTGCCCATTGGACTAATCGTAAACCTTTAGTGCTCCCTTAAATTTCCATGAAGAACCATCATCAAATCAAAGTTTTTATTTAACCTTTACTATGGTTTTTGACCAAATTCCTTCAAAAAAAGTATTTAGTGCTAAATATAGCATGATAAAGTAAGATCCTGAACTCGGTTAACATTGTACCCACTTATAAGCTTGTAAGCATATTAGCATGCTGACCTTAGCATTTAGCTGTGCAGGAGTATAGCGTCCCAGTGCCCCTAGCATGACCAAACAGTTTCAGTCTTCTTAGCTCGGACACAACACATTTCGCAATCATACAACCATTTTCAGTTGTCATGGGGTCAACATGGGAAGCTGTCCATGATCCATCTTATATGATGTGAGTTCAACATAAAACAAATCACTGCTCACATCTCTGATTTTATAGCAATAAAAAGTGCTGTCATGGTGAAAAAAAAAATTGACAATTCAGTCTGATTATTGGGTTACCTCAACCTTTCACATGTGGCTGGACGGGCTGCTGACACATTTGACTCCCACAATTTTATGACCTCTCCTTAACCACTTTAAAGCACATCTCTGGTTTCCATGGTGACCTGTGTGCGAGGATCTATCCGTCAGCAAAGCAACGCAACAACCTTAATGTTCTGCATTCAAATTGTTTTCATACCCAGTTACTTATGTCCCTCTTTCTCCCTACGTCTCTCTTTCCAGTGTGAGGTATCCACGGAAACATGACACGTTTTCTATAATCTACACGTGATCAAACAAGCAATTGCCCCATATCATATAAACACGTGGAGTCAAACATCTGATCAAAGCAGTTTTTGGTGAAGTCAAAGCACTAGAGGCAGTACGCTAGAAACACGTAGTATGTCATGACCAACCAGCTGATATTTTATTAAAACAATAGAGTAACACACAATAAATTATTTAAGTAAAGCATACAGTTTCATCATGATTATTTTTTATGAATACAGCAAAGCAGATTTTTGCTTAAACTAACAACATTTCTCTGAGTTGAAAATATGACAAAACAATCCCCACAATCCTCAAAAGGGAAGCTGAAACTCTGGACCGAATCAAATTCAAAGCATTCAAATCTGAAATGTGTCCAATGTGTTGTTTTGATGCTCTTAGTTGAACAAAAATCCCAAAAATGAAACGAGAAGGTTTAAATGTCTGAACTTCAAATAAATGTGGCTCTGATGAAAACAACTAGAGGAGAAAACAAACCAGTTATGAGCAAAAAGAGGAATGTCACTTTGGAGCATGCAACAATGGAATGTGCTGATAACGCCAGCAAACTGGCAGACACAGGATGCACACACACACACACACACACACACACACACACACACACACACACACACACACACACACACACACACACACACACACACACACACACACACACACACACACACACACACACACACACACACACACACACACACACACACACACACACACACACACACTTAAAATGCATGAACTTGTAGCAGATATCATAAAAGCTCATGCTAGAGAAACTTCACATTTCACAACAAAACATCTTGGAAAATGACACGTTACCTAATCACCATCTGGCTCGTTAGCTACTGAAATTATATCGGGGTAATTTACCTGCCAACCGTCCTCTGTAAAATTTGAACAAACCACCCAAGCTGTATTAGCTTTGTGTTTTACCTTTGAGTTTCAAAATGCAGCACACCGGAATTAAAGCAACTATTCCAGGAGAACAGAAAACAAAAGTTTTACTGCAAAGTGAGGCTGCTTTCTTAGATGAGCTACAGCTTAAAAAAAAACTGTTTGCGTGTATGTTTGTCTGGGGTAAATTACTTGGAATGTGACTAACACACAGCCTGACACACTTTTTATGAATTTAAGAGTGTTTTGTATCCACAAAAGCGCTGCCGGCACAAAGCTGATCTGGTTTTACTGTAACAGAGGAAACCTCTCAGTGTCTGGTTATTTTTTTTATTATTTATAACACAAGCAGTGTGTAAAATCCAATTCTCTCTGTGTAAATCCGGACTGTAAGCCGGTCCTGATCGTGTGACACACGGGAGGTGATGATGGAGAGATGACTGATTCTTCTTTTATTTCTCAGAGCTGGGTCATGTGCTTGGAAATGATAAGCATTTACTTTGAATTCTTGCTCTATTGCTGTGATTCTCTCGCTACCTAGACATACACACACACACATTCACAAACACAAACGCAAACACACACCCACACACACACCCTTGCACGCTCAGTCAAATGCCGACCATTCCCATTCTTGTATCCACTGCCAGCACCCACAGACTGTTGGTAACCCTCCACCCCTTAAACAAAAGGACCTCTTCCTGAGCTGTTACAGACAGACACACACACACACACACACTTAAGTATCAGTTGTATTCTCAGCAGAGACCTATAATATTACTCTAATTCCCACAGAGCTTTTCCCCACTGTGGTACCACTGCAGACTTGCAAAGCAGTGGGTCAGATTTGTTTGCTATTAACGCATCTTCGTGAGGAAAAAAGCAGCTTGACAAGAAATCAGGCGAGCTGAATATATGAAAATGCTGATTGGAACCACTGAAGTAGCTTCAATCTTTTATGTTGCATCTTGAAAGTGGCTCCTATCTCATCTCTCATCCAGATGTGCTGGTAATCTACGAATAGGCGGCTTGATTGTCCCTTTTCTGTGAGCCGCCTCTCCTAAAAATCTCTTTCTCCTCTTACAGTATGTGTTTATGGTCTGAGGATCACAGTTGTATTCTTGTTAGCAGAATTCCAGTTAGCATTTGGAATGCCAGGAATGCTCAGAAAACTGGCCAGAGCACAGCTGCTCGATCTGACATCCCCTTTTTATGTGCTAAGAGAGTGATGAACAGAGTTTGTGCTTTAGAAAGAGAGATTTGGAGTCCGTGAGAAATAAAGAAAAGGAGCGGGAAGTGTATGGATGGAAGCACAGACGAAGGGAAGCGTGAATATATATTATAATATGTTAGTGTGCAATTCAGATCTGGAGGGTTGTGGTTAGCTTAATTTCACATGAAGGTAAAGTGTTATTGTCGTTTACACTTCGTCCAACACCTCTCCCTCCCTCCTTCTGTCTCATGCTCAGTCATCTCAGCATGATTCTGGCCCAAGAAGTGCCTTAAGTTTCTACAAACACTCTTTGTATAATACAAATGAACGTAACCACATACTCATGAAATAGGAAAAAGACAGTGGGAGTCAATTAAATTCAAATTCAATCAAGTTGGCATTTAACTCCTTAAATCAAAATGTAAATGCATGTTTGAAACAATATTCATGTCATATTTTCACATTGTGGTATGGTATTTTTTTATTGTTCGAAGTATCTTCCATATTTGGTTATTGGAGGAAAAAACTTGAAACAGCGCAAACTTAGCTAAATAGCTAATATGATTGGCTGGAAACATTTATGTATTTACAAGTTTTGCCTGTGTACAGATGAAAGTTTACTTGCAAGAACAAATTACATATGTGTATAATGCAAGCAGCGGTTTGTCAGTCCAAATGGTGCCGCCTTCTTTTTTGCGTGTGTCTGCGTTGCTGTAATTACATAAAGTCAGTTGCAAAATAGATTTAAAAAAAAAAGAACTCGTCCAACAGTTTCAGATGCACGTGCCAGTCTGGGTGTATCAGCGAGGGGTCTGGGAGGGACACTCACACTCGCACTTTTCATGGTGTGTGAGGAAAATCTCATTTATGACCCAGCGCATCCGCGGCCTCCGATGGCGCTGATACAGACTGACCTCTGGGGTGTACTTCAGCACCTAAAGGAGGCAGAGAATAAGGCAGCAAGAAAGCAGAGAAATGGTGAGAACATGCCTGGATTGTTGGCAGTTGTTGAAAATACTTTTATCAACTCATTGTAGTTTATGGCTGCCAATAAATCCAATTTAACAGACAGGAGAAATGTGGAGAATATAATGAGAAACTGATTTAAATATAGATTACATAGAAAGCAAGGTTCCAAAGAATGCAGTGGTGTAATTTAAAACTCACGAGGCTATGAGGCAACCATTGCAGGACCACTTTATCTCGTTAATCATAACCAACCACACTGGAATTACTGTATTATTTCAAAATTCATTCACTCCTATTTGTTTTCATGGTAACTTGGAGCTGGAGCCCCTCCCAGTAGGGAAACATCCAGGGCATGTTGCCAATTGATTAATTGCTGACTCTGCAAAGTGAAAACAGTATACAATATCTTAGAAAACATACTGTACCAAATATCAGTACAGTATACACATATACACAGACTGATATCTACAATATGCTCTATAACTATTCCAAAAAGTTAGCATTTATTGTTTTAAACAAAGTTAGACCATTATTTAAGTGCAGTCAAAAACTATTTTACAAGGCCCAGTTTCCACTGAGTCTCTAAAAGTACAATAAAATGTGTTTTATAGTTAGTCAGTGTTTCACTATAACTGACTTTGTGTGGAAGTACAAATTGTTCCACAACTGATGCAGTGAATTTGTTCTCCAGAACTCAGTGAAAGCAAGGCTGCCTATGATTTATGCCAGGACATTCCGGCACTGAAACAATCGTGTGAGTAATAATGTGTTTCTTTAGAAGTTAAGTCAGCGATGGAGGCAGTTACAGGTCTAAGACTGCCTGAGAGGAGAGGACAGGAGGATGGAAACCTCTTACAAACACACACACAAAAACAAACAACCATATACATTGTATATAAAGACCCAAACATGCCTTTTTCATGCTCACACATACACATAGCACAATTACATCCCAAATCCCACTTTTGTCAAAATTTCTATTGTATGATTTTTCAACGGCGAGGGAGAGAGACCGATAGAGAGAGCCCTGCGGACCACGTTTCAATAATGAAGCTTTACAAGAACAAAGACACAAAGAGATGGAGGGAAGAGAGAGAAAAGATTGAATGACAGGCTTAAAGAACAAGAATGGTGCATTGCAAGGGGATAAATTGAAAATGGGATTCGGGGAGAACGAAAGGATGATGGAAGCCCAGAGAGACAGAGAGAGTGATAGAATGTTAACAACGCATGGAGACAGATACGGAGAGATGAGAGAGAGACAGTCGAAGGCAGACATAGAAACGAATGGATGAGAGGAACTGGGAGAAATTGTGAGGCTGATGGTGCATCGCATTGCTGCTTCATTGTTGATGCAGCACCTGCCTCTGCACGCCCAATATATCTCTCCTTCTCACTCACTCACACACCATTTTTTAGCCACTTTCAGCCAAGCACCTGAAATCTACTGGAAATTTGACATCAGTGTTTAATGTTTAAATAAACCCAAGTCTAAATTGAATCCCATCACTTTAATTGAAAGGCCACAGCATGCACAAGCACACAGTATGCAGAGGTAAATAATATGCATCCTTTTTGTTCATCTTCTTAAAAGCACTGACGCTTGTCATTTTAATTATCACTCTTATTTCATACCCATGGAAATAAAATAAGTGTAAAACAGAAAATACTGAGGTTCCTTTCATGTCAGATTCATCTAAAAAAGGTGCATTTTGGTGGTGCAGGACAAGGGGAAAAAAAGACTAGAACAAAACATAATAATCATCAGTCAACCTAAACCTCCATGCCAATGCTTACAGTATTTATATCTACTAATATAATTATATTTATTAATAAGCCAAGTTCACAACCTAACATTTGGTAATATTTACCTCTGCTTCAGTACAGTCGGCGGTCCACTATGTTCACAATGGTTTTTACTTAAGACATCGTTTTAAATCATTAATAACCGCGAGAAGTTCCTTTTTCTTAGTCATATGATTAGATTTGTAATTTGAGTGATGCTTCGATGGATCTTCACCAGTGTGTCTTCCTTTGATGCGACCTACCTCGTGTAGTTTGAGTGTCTTCTTGGAGGCCTCACAGGTGCAGCCGTTGTTCCAGTTCTCAGTTCCGCAGCCACAGTTGCCTCCACAGCGTTTGACGAGCAGACATCGAGGGAAGAAGACGGCATTGGTGGCCTTCAGCTCCTCGCGAAGGTTCACAGAGTAGTTGCGAGGCGTACAGCTGTACCGCTTGACGTCTTCGTAGAGACGGTTCAGATCAACTGGACAGTGAGTGACAAAAAGACTTAGTTAAGTTTTTTTTGTATTTGTGTTTCGTCTTTGTTGTTGTGATTTTGGACTGCACTGAAGGAAGGGGGAGATAGAGACAAAAAGCCGTTTTGATTTATAATTGCTTGTCTATTGCTTTGTATCATCATTAATAGAAATGTGACATGTTGGAGACAATGACGGAAGAAGAAAAAACTGGTATGTTATTCATACTAAAAAATATGCTCAATATTGATTGAAAGACAATGGTTGAAGGCAGAAGGGGACTATTCAATATGAGTTCAATTGAACAATAATTGACTGTAGAGGATCAGATGGGGAGAGTAGAAAAGCCTAGATGCAGAAAGAGAGACCACAGGCCAGAAGAGGAAGCAAGGGCCATTAATTGATTGTAGATTGAATTTATTGAGCGCAGTCTTTCTTCATGTCACCACTTTAGAGAAATTCACCTCGTTTGTGCACATAGGACCTTTGTTCATTGGCTTCCTGCAATTGTTCAAAACTAATTTCAAAAGAACCAAAGGGATTATGGGACAAGCTGCAGGGAAATAAAGGAATGAGTAACACTTCCAACCCAGGAGCTCAAGAACCATAAGCCTGATTCAAATCTGTCTGTATTTCTATATGTTAAACTAGGATTAGCATTTGAGACCACTGACTGAATGAAATAAATGCCCATTGTTGCTCAGACAAAGGAGAGTGTGAGGACAAACTGTAAAAGGTGAGCATTTATTTTGAGATGGATAGATTTATTTGTAGCCAGAACAATCATGTCAACTTATTCAGGATTGGTAGGGTTACTTAAGATATTCTGATCCAATTATTAATTACCTGTTGAACATTTTTTGTCAGCCTTCTAATCCAAGTATCACAATGCCTTAATGTGATGTATCAACATGCCTTAATGTGATTAGTTTCTGTTACTTTTAGATATGACCAATACCAAAAATTACATATTTTGTAAAGCAGAATGGTAGAACAACATCACAGTACAGTTCAACTTTGCCTTCCAGCAGTAGTAACCATACAAATTAAATTAACCTACATGCAAATTTTGCTGTAGCAAAAATTTTAAGCTGTTCGCTAATTTCCTACAAACCGTCTTTCACGCTTGGAATCCTCTCGGCAAAAGGGATAATCTTGATGAACCTTACACTGTGCAAACCCACCTGCTTCATGGAAGCTCGTTCTTTATTTAAAAATCTATTGTACGATTGTAATCCTTCTAATAAAACCCATTTTTACTAAATGTGTTGGTAATCAGATTATGTCTGTAGATTTTTTTCACTAACTGTAACGCAATACAGTTCCGCGTTTACATAAATCTGTTCAAAGTATTACATTACTCCCTTAGTCTGCTCATATTCTGCAGGCAATCCAGAGTTGCTTAAAAAATAAAATACAAGAGACGAGACGAAAAATAGAAAAGAAAGAAAAGGCAACAATCATCTGCAGATTGAGTGCTCTCTTCACTGAGGTCATCAGCAGGATAATCATCACCACACTGTCCATACCAAGGGTGGCGATTACACAAGGCAATTGAACCAATGATTTTGTTCTACTTTAACGCACAACTCTACACTGAATTTGAAAAAAATATGTTACAAAAATATGTTAAAAAAGAATGTCTGTCTGTAACTACTGCTAGCTACTTTGACAATAAAATCACTTTTCATCTCTGAAATTGGAAAAACATAATGTATCTAATCAATTGTGACCTGTGTACAGATGTCTTCTCTGTATAAATTCCAATACTGAGGCTCGATTTTGTGAAAACATACAATACTTTTTAGCACATTCAGTTATTTAAAAGCATGTAGGAAAAATATGTATTTTGAAAGAAGGCAATTACACAAGACAATTACACAAGCTCATTACACAAGGCCATTGAAACAGCGTCTCATCTTTGAAAAAGAGCTAAGCAGCTAGGACTCAAGGTTATTCCACTATCAGCCTGATTCTAGGTCCTATGTTAGGTCGCTGGAAAATAAGATGGATGAAATAAGACTCAGGTGAACCCAGCAACGGGAAATCAGAATCAGAAGCTGCAGATGCTTTACACGACTATTTTGAATGTACAAACTGGCACATGTTCAGTGACCAGCCACCCTAAACAAATCCACAGAGGAAGCCGTCTCCATTGCCCTCCACTCAGCTCTTGCACATCTTGAAAAAAGCAATACCTACATCAGAATGTTCTTTTTTAATTTAAGCTCAGCGTTCAACAGTCTCTCCCATTAAACTGATTGGTGAATTTAGCACTCTGGGCTTGGGTACCTCACTCTGCAACTGGTTATTAGACATCCTCACAAACGGACCCCAGGCAGTTTGGTTTGGCCTGCACACCTTCGCCACTCCAGGGCTGTGTGTTAGTCTCATCCTGTTCATGCTGTACACCCACGACTGCTACCCCAGACATGAAGGAAACTCTGTTGTGAAGTTTGCAGATGACACTACCGTCATTATCCGGATTTCAGAAAACGAAGAGACTTTATATAGTGAGAATATATACAAATTTGCAGAGAGGTGCTTGGAGAACAACCAACTGCTAAATGTCAGTAAAACCAAGGAGCTGATTGTTGATTTTAGAAAAAATGAGCTGAAGACACACTCAACATCAAGGTCTCCATCAATGGAGCTAAGATGGAGCAATTGAACAATTTTAACTTCCTTCGAATCAGCATCACATACAAGACATGGTCATCACACATCTCTATCCTCTATCATCTCTATCTCTACCAATCTCATAACTCAAGAAATTAACGTTCTTGTTAACTTTTAAATAGGAGCAATAGAAAGCATCCTGATTCGATACGTTGCCAAGTGGCTTGGGATGTGCACGGCCCAGAACAGGAGGGCTCTACAGCTGGTGATTAAAACAGCCCAGGAAACCATCTTTGGAACCCATCTACATAGCATTAGTGATATTGGTTAGAAGAGGAGCCTGTGAAGATTTGAAAAAAGCTATAAGCACCCCAGCCATAGCCTATTCACTTTCCAGCCTGTGTGTTACAATGCACACAATACATTTTTATAGTTCTCTCTACTTTGATGATGTTTTCTCAGAGGTGAAGGACTTCTGTATTGCAGTGAAAAAACATGGCCACAGTGAGTAAAATATGACAGGAGTGAAACTGCTTGGGGTTCAGAGGGTTAATGGTCTCCTAAGGTTCAGAAGTGACAGCCTTGAGCACCATGGGAGGCACCCACTCCCGTGTTCACATGGACACAGTCTGGCGCTTCACGACCTGCAGATCCACTTCTGGGGAGGATGACTGAACATCCTCTCAGCAGAAGAAACATGACAAGAAGAAATCGCTGATGCATTCAGCTTTATGGTGGAACTGTCCTCTGCCCAACAGAAGGAGGCCAAAAGTTTTAAACTGAGAAAGCAGAGTAGTGGATAGGGCTTGCCCTTTAGGCAGTGATGGTGGACTGAGCCTATTCATGCTGGATACTATTCACCAGTCTAAAGCCATTCAACGCCAAAACCATGAGTGGCTGCCCAAGTATTGTCATCTGCTTACTGCACTGGGTCTCCACAAAACTATGATTAAAGTGGCAGCATCACCAATTGCTTTTGTTCTGCAATCATGGCGCCATTCTCCACTCGGGAGCTTTCAGAATGAGTGTATGACTCAATGCCGACCTTACCCAATTCCTGTACACACGAGAAACGAGAACGAAGAAGAGACCTTCAACAATTATCAGACTGAAAGAAAAAAGCAACAATAGTTTTGGATATAAGGGCCATTTCTAAAGTCCGTACAGAGTGGAGTTGGTTGTTTGATTCTTTCTAACCTATAGAGCACATAGAGCCAAATAGAGGATCAAACGGTATGATCCTTTTTGAAACAAATGCAATATACTTTTAACAAGTTTATTTGCAGGGGAGATTAATTAAATGTTCTTAGACCATTATTACATTTTTCCACCTCATTGAAGTGCAATGGTCTTTTATGACCCAATATAATAATAAAGGACTTTTCCTGATAAATAATTTGCGGTGAACTACAGCTACAGTACTACTTGGTTAGATTGGCTTGCATTGGCTTGGTTTGAGCGTTTCTGCAACAATTCAACAACAAAGGTCAGTTATACCTCTGTCTAGAATTTGAATGTCCTTATTAGTTTAACAATAATAATTTTGCTTAATGTGCAATACTGTGTGTGTGATTGTGTGTGTAAGAGAGAGAGAGAGAGACCAAAGCACTGGGGTCACGGGAACCCTAATGGCATTGATAATCAATAAGCAATTGTACACAGAAAGAGATTTTGCTGTGTGGGTTTTACCATTCAGAAACAAAACATGTGGGAAACCCAATGAACAACAATCAAGAGAGACGAGCAGGCGGCATAATCATTTGCTTTGGCAATACATAGAGGGGTGGAACGTGCACTATTAAGTATATTGACAACATTTATCGTGGTCACATTTAAGTGTTTACAGCATGTGTTGAATTTAAGGCCTTTTCAGTTGCATGGCAAAAAAAAATATAGAAAGAAAATGCAGCAACAGGAAGCTAATGTATGTCCGTGCTTTTGCGTGAGAGGTGTTGTAATAGTGCTTGCACGCTCCTCTGAAATCGCTGCATTCTGTCTTAGAGACAGTTGCTGTGTGTGTACGCATATCCGCTATACAGACGGCTTAATGGAAATTGGATTATGTCTGCATTTGTGGGAGTATTAACAGGTTAAATGAGGACTGATTCAAACAGCATGTCTTTGTTTTGTTTCAACAAAATTAGGGTAATATATTTGTGTCTATTTAGGATAAGTGGAGACATAACAATTGGGTTGACACCAATGTGCAAATTTGCATAAAAATAGTGAGAAACGAAAATAATAATTATAATTGCTACTCTATTCTGATAATAATGAAACACTGCTGTACAACCTGTTTTGAAACTGATGAAATGTCATGTTTTATTAGACTACTGGTACAATAACAACTGACTAACTTATGATGTAACATGGAGTAAAAATTCCTCATCATCTAGGACTACAGCACATTCTGCCACACTAAATATACTTTTACTTTTGTTGTGAAAAGTACCCGTGACAGAACCCATCATAGCTGCTTTTGTGATTTTACTGAAGAGCAGATTTTCATCATGTGATGGTTTCATAGTTAAAAAAAAAATTGTAAGGATATCAAGGGTCATGATAGGTGTCTAACATTTGTAATGTTTGTTACTCACAAGGCGATGCAAGGCTTGATGTAAAGGGGGCTGGTACAAAAGCACAGTGAGTTACCTGCCAATGTTTCAGTTATAACATATGAGTGAAGATGAAGCCAAAGGTCATGTTTGAGTGTGTAGGCGTGCTTGTGTCTCTTTAAAGGGAATGAGTGTAATCTCAGAAAAGCAGTGGCGTGGAACCCTGTCAGGGAGACGGAAGACTGAGAGCAAGCAACACTGTGAGAATGACTGTCACTCACAGAAGCCACCAACATGAAAAATGTGTTGTATCTGTGCGGTTTGGTTGAAAATTATTAAATATAGTCTGCCCTAAAGTTCTAGTCAGGGCTTTGTATTCCAATGTTTTTGTGAATTTATTTATGCCTTAGTTACTTGGTCTTAAAAGTTTCCCAATTAATATTATATTTTGACTTACTGTCCTTCTTGGGAACAAAGGCGGGTGTGAGCTTCTAAGTGTGTGTGTCTTAATGAAAACAAAGCTAAGCTGCTGACAGTGGCAGATTTCTGCTCTGCTGCACTGGTTGAATTTCCAATTAGAGAGAGGTACGCATGTACAGTGTATCAAAGACCTGCAGCACCTATGCACCTTTTCTGTAGTGCTGCAACACACACACACTACCCATATATGGAGCCTTCTAATGCCAAGCCAACAAACACATGCACTGATAAATAGAGATAGATTTGCTGTCAAGCACAAACGTTTACTAAGGAACAGGAGAGCCCTCGGGTAGAAAGACAGAGTGAGTGTAGGAGAGAGATACTGAGGCACAGGTGAGAGAGACAGGTTGAAAACACTCTGGTCTGTTGCAAACTTGAACACTTCTATACTGTAGACACACATATGCTCCAATGATTGGGTGACGTGTGTGTAATGAGCATATTCCTGCCAGTACATCCGCTATCTGTGCATTTTAGGGACAATATCTATTGCCTCAGTGACCCCAGGTCGTTGGCACCTACTTACAGTAAATAATTGCCTTGAACGCTGCTCCTGTGTCACCTTAAATCTGTCACTGACTCACTTTTAGACCCACTAGAGGGCAATCTGCTCATTTGATGATGCAACTGCTTAGTCAGGCTACAGTATGTTGTTGCATCATAATATGAATCGGAGCTTCTTTTTGCTAATGATCTGTTCTTATTTCAGAAAACTATAAATCGTATAGAAATCTCTTTCAATTATTAAAAAGTACTTTCACACCCAAATTCATCAGGAAGCTTTTTAATCCAATTTATTTTCTTTTTCAGCTAAGGAAAGTTAAATACACAGATGTTTCTTCAACCTTTTATATATACTTTCCTACATACCAAATGAATTGTGGTACGAGATACACTCAACCACTGAATATGCAACTTTTTTTTTTTTTTTTTTTCTCATTGGCTGTCACCTGTGCTATATGTCATTGTTCCGCAGCACAGTCATTTCAGTCCTCACTTATAATTTTCTTTAAAATACCGAGCAGTAGACTTTGACCACTGCAATGCTGTACCACTGAGCTTTATGTATGGCGCAATATGTAAGATTGGGCCTCCTGCTGTGTGGGTCTTTCTTGGTCAGCACAGGGCGACACGCTCTCCCCTCCCCTCTATTACACCAGCTAACAACAACTGCACCAGTCTGCAGCGAAATTCTGTGAACGCAGCAGAGTTGTTGAGGATCACCATCTGCAGCACTATTAAATGTTTTTTTCCCTCAATGTCTTTCTTACATTTTGATACGTGTTAGTAGTCAATGTTTCTGTTAAATGTCTCTTTATACATGACAACACTGTACAAAAGCTTAAAGATTATGTGCTTGATCCATAAGATCATACACCAAGGGTGTAGTAATAAAACCAGAGATGATTTTTTTATGGCTGCACAATTTTCAGATGCTTATATCAGGAAATGTAGGGATCTCCAATATACTTTTTTAAAGCCCACTTTAGCATTAGTTTCTTTATTAATGTACTCGAAAACCCCATTCACAAGGGGCTTGAAGTACTCTGCAGTACTCTTCATTTTTCATAATTAGATAGCATCCAATTAATAGTAAATACTGTCTCTTCTCTTCATCATATCTACTCATAGTCTTATGTTACAGTTATGTATTGTAATGTATCAGCACATTCCATTTGCAGCAGTTATATTAAAGACAAATGGAAGTTATTATTGTCTTACCGAAAGTACATGCAGGGACATGTACTTTTTGGGTTTAGTTCTCTGCAAAACTGAATTTGTTTAAGATGATGTACATATGTTTGTTGAACAGTTTCATTTATGGCTTATAAAACATGGGGATTTTGAGTACATCTTACCTTTATTATGTCTGCTTGCCAAATGATAGGCCCTGGATCTATAATGTAGGTGTGTTTGAGTATAGATACTGTCCAGGTCCTGTTTCCAGGTGTCTGGGCTCAGGGTTCTGAAAAGCTGTTCTACAGTGTCAAAGGCAGCTATGGTCCGGTCCAAATCCTCCAATGAGAAAGGAACCTCTGTGACTGCCGCTGGCATCTGCCCTCGACCACTGTCCTGCAAAGAGAAAATGATAGACAAAATTAGGAATTCTATTAATCATTTGAGCATATTATAACTTTGGCAGTTGTACAATAAAAACATTAATACCTACAGCACATTAGGGAAACCACGGGTAGCCATGGGCAAAAACCTCCTTGGAAATGTGTGAATCAGTCTATTATTTCCTTCATCAATTATTTTCTTGTGCAGAATTGTAATACAAGCCCTTTAAAATGGTAACTGGAAAGCCGGGGGGAAAAGTCACTGTGAAGTGTTGCATTGTGGGATAGGGAGAAAAAAAAAAAAAAAAAAAAAATTGTATTACATTTGGAAACCTAACCCTTCTTTTGCAGCTAAGGAGACATTGGTTTTCTATGCAAGCATTGGAAAGGTATCCAAGGATTCATTGGAAGATTTGGAGGTATCAACAGAGAACCTGCCACAGTGGCTTTTGGTCATACTGACTCCTCTAACACTGTGGTCATTAAGGAGATCCCTACTAAACATGTCAGACAGAGCTTTTAGTGAAATGAAAACAGATTTTAAGGAGACGTCTTGACCTGATGTCCAGGTCCATCAGTGTCTTCCTCCACAGTGTAGCTCTTTCTCTCAAAATCTGTAATGCATTTAAATTACAATGATATACTCTGTTATCTCTCTGTATTGTGGAGTGTGATCAAATGCTTAAAAATGGCGCATTTGCTGTGACTATAAATACTCTCCATGCACTTAAACAGCATATACAGTGGGTACGGAAAGTATTCAGACCCCTTTAAATTTTTCACCCTTTGTTTCATTGCAGCCATTTGCTACCATTTTCGCATTAATGTACACTCAGCAACCCATCTTGACAGAAAAAAACAGAAATGTAGAAATATTTGCAAATTTATTAAAAAAGAAAAACTGAAATATCACATGGTCATAAGTATTCAGACCCTTTGCTCAGTATTGAGTAGAAGCACCCTTTTGAGCTAGTACAGCCATGAGTCTTCTTGGGAATGATGCAACAAGTTTCTCACACCTGGATTTGGGGATCCTCTGCCATTCTTCCTTGCAGATCCTCTCCAGTTCTGTCAGGTTGGATGGTGAACGTTGGTGGACAGCCATTTTCAGGTCTCTCCAGAGATGCTCAATTGGGTTTAGGTCAGGGCTCTGGCTGGGCCAGTCAAGAATGGTCACAGACTTGTTCCGAAGCCACTCCTTTGTTATTTTAGCTGTGTGCTTCGGGTCATTGTCTTGTTGGAAGGTGAACCTTGGCCCAGTCTGAGGTCCTGAGCACTCTGGAGGAGGTTTTCTTCCAGGATATCTCTGTACTTGTCCGCATTCATCTTTCCTTCAATTGCAACCAGTCGTCCTGTCCCTGCAGCTGAAAAACACCCCCATAGCATGATGCTGCCACCACCATGTTTCACTGTTGGGATTGTATTGGGCAGGTGATGAGCAGTGCCTGGTTTTCTCCACACATACCGCTTAGAATTAACGCCAAAAAGTTCAATCTTGGTCTCATCAGACCAGAGAATCTTATTTCTCATAGTTTGGGAGTCCTCCATGTGTTTTTTGGCAAACTCTATGCGGGCTTTCATATGTCTTGCACTGAGGAGAGGCTTCCGTCGGGCCACTCTGCCATAAAGCCCCGACTGGTGGAGGGCTGCAGTGATAGTTGACTTTGTGGAACTTTCTCCCATCTCCCTACTGCATCTCTGGAGCTCAGCCACAGTGATCTTTGGGTTCTTCTTTACCTCTCTCACCAAGGCTCTTCTCCCACGATTGCTCAGTTTGGCTGGACGGCCAGGTCTAGGAAGAGTTCTGGTCATCCCATACTTCTTCCATTTAAGGATTATGGAGGCCACTGTGCTCTTAGGAACCTTGAGTGCTGCAGAAATTCTTTTGTAACCTTTTTGTAGCCAGATCTGTGCCTTGCCACAATTCTGTCTCTGAGCTCCTTGGGCAGTTCCTTCGACCTCATGATTCTCATTTGTTCTGACATGCACTGTGAGCTGTAAGGTCTTATATAGACAGGTGTGTGCCTTTCCTAATCAAGTCCAATCAGTTTAATTAAACACAGCTGGACTCCAATGAAGGAGTAGAACCATCTCAAGGAGGATCAGAAGAAATGGACAGCATGTGAGTTAAATATGAGTGTCACAGCAAAGGGTCTGAATACTTATGACCATGTGATATTTCAGTTTTTCTTTTTTAATAAATTTGCAAAAAATTCTACATTTCTGTTTTTTTCTGTCTTCAATACTTGAAGAATGAATACCGCTTTATATCAAACACCGTCCTCCTGATGTTTTTATTTCTGAATGTGATTTTCCTTTATATGTTGTTACTTTTTCACCACAATGAAAATATACTAAGTAGCAGCATATTGCACAGACAATTCCTAGGTGACTCCTGCTACCTGCTGCAGCATATTTATCTAGCCAGGAGGCAATTGAAATCAAATGCTTTAAGCATGTAGGACACCTGTGACATTAGCTGCCATAATCAGCACTGACTTCCATACAGGTCAAAAGACACAAGGGTTGATGATGACAATATGTCAGGAGACTTGGATTCATTGAAGATAACAGAAGTACAACTTTGAGAGTTAACATGTGCTAACATTTATTGTAAGAACTTTAATATATGGAATCAGTGTATCTTATAAATTATCATTTTGGTATCACAACATGCTATAAACATGTCACTCGGGTTCATGTAAAACAAGTGCTCCATCAGATTACTTTTCAAATAACTATATAGTGTCATCTAATGCAAGTTGTATTTACTTTCACTACTAATTGTAAATTGTTTTAAATTATTTTTGAGAAGCTGAGAGCAAATGAGAAGCTGAGAGCTAAAAAAGAATATCAGAATTATAATGAATGATTCACACTTTGTGTTATCTCACTAATGTAAAAAACAGTTGTCAACTTGAACCTAATTTAAAACAACAATTTGAATATAAAGTGGAAGAGGCCAAGAAGCGGCACATATATATTCCATCTGCACTTGCAGTGACATATCCATACATATAAAAAAAAAACATACACCCACATACGTAACCATCATCAACCCATGCAGAAAAACTGCCTCGCAGTCCAATGCACAGTAATTATTATGGTCACATTTATCACTGAACCCCACTGCTCATACACACGGACACACACAAATTACACTGATGTGTGTATAAAAACATTAGTCTATGGAATCATGTCATTTTAAATCTCAGGCAACATTCATATTAAGTACAGTACGTACATGGATGACTGTATTCTGTGTGGGGGGGTGCGTGCCTATGCAACAGGGCCATATGTCGTATTTATTAGTGTAGCCATTGTTCCCTGTTGTGTTTAAGAAGACATATATGTGGGGTGACAAGCTGTGAAGGGTAGGCAGGTGGTATGTGTTGAAATACACATTAGTTTGGAACAAGGGAGCTGTAGATTTTCGAAACAACTGAATAATCCTAGTGATGGTGACATTTTCCTAACTGTACATATCTTTTTATGTTTTGCCAAACTATGAAATACACATTTCTTTATTCCATTCAATGGCTAATGTGTGAACTCTGTTTCTGCCCAATAACATATCTTATTATTAGTGAGGTCAAGCATGCCTTTTTAATTAATACATTTTTAACAATTCATGAAGTGTGTATGTGTATGCATGACTCACCGACATGGGCATAGTGACAGCCTCCCAGTTGGTGTTGGATGCAGGCAGAGGGGAGTCATACTGCAGGAACGGACGGCAGAAATGACCAATCATCAGTTGATCAATTGTGGATGAGAACCATACCGAGGAGAAGACAAGGAAGATGATTAGCAAATTAATGAAAACAATATTTGGTGTTTCCTATAAAGTGCTTTGAAAAGGTCAAGGTGCTTTTCAGTTAGTGGTAAAAGCAGATTCATTATGACAGATTGAAGCCTTCAGGTAAAATAATACTGATGCAAAGAGTTCCCAAGGATACTGAATATCTGATTTAGGAAAGACACAAAGAATCATGATCTTGTGTCAGGGAGTTTTTCAATTTCTCAAACATGACAATCCAAAATTGTTTATATTTATACACATGCTCTTAGTACCTGTAAGTGATGGTTGAGGTTAGGCAACTGCAGTAAAACCACATGTAAAAAGTTGAAGCGTGTTTCTAAAGGCAAATGCATTACATCTACCTCTCCATGCTCTTACCTTCTTTAGGTTTTGACACAGCTTGTTTGAGACAAAGTGGAGCTTTACATGTTATGTGAAGTTATTCAAGCTATTCAGGTGTCTGCCTGTCTGTTGGACTGTCAGTGTGTCAGGAAAATCCCCAAAGAATTTCCAGAGAAACCGGCCACAGCATGCCTCTCTGTGTATCCGTGGAAGTATTGAGAATCTGGTCAAAGCACGTTTAGATGATAAACACTCATCAGACTGACATGTTTGGCACACATGCACACATTCTTTGTCTTTTTCTTTCTCTCTCTCACACAGGCACAAACACTGTCTCTGGCATCACCCTTTACACACACACACAAACACACAAACACACACACAGACACACACACACACACACACACATTAGAGCACGCTGGAAATCAAATCCCTCTCCTTGAAGAGTCTTAAATACCATCTCTAGTCAATATGGAACAATAAATCAGTCTCAACCACACTTCAAAGACACTGTGCTCTCACTTTGTCTCTGCCTGTGTGTAAGTGTGTGTGTCTGCTAATGTAATAGAGTTGACATCAAAGCCTGTCGGTGTGCAAGCGTTTTTGTTTAACATAGTGTCGCATGTGGCCTTTGGATAAATGTAGTCATACACATAAAAGCACTACTAAACCAGCTGTGATTGAGGTCGGAGGATTTTCTGTAAGAGTGTGTGTGTGTCTGTGCGTGCAAGTAAATGCATGTTTACAGATTCCTAAACTCATTCCCTTTTAAGGTTGAATGCCTCTTCAAGCACATCTGGGCCACTTAGTAGGGTTGGAAATAAGTTTAAGAGACAAGGATGTAGAGGGCGGATTGATGGGCTCTGAGGATACAGGCTGAGGTCAGCTGACAACTACAGCACGAAAACTTCTGCCCTTTTATAAAACTTATCTCATGCTTTTTTGACATTTTTCCTATTATTGCCTGCTTACAGCAAATGCACCTATTTGTAGGAACTCAGTAGAAAGGTTGTTGATGTTTTAAACTGAAGTTTGGTTTACCTATTCTGGACAGAAAACATGATAACTTGTTTCTTTTTAGGTCTGATGTGTCTAATGTTCACACTGACTTATAACAATCAAATCAAGAAGAGTGACTCATATGGTCTGACTGGTACTACATTTATATATCAGTTTTCAACAATCATCCTACTCAAAAATTCTGGAGTATGATAGCAAGTCATGCTGCACTTTGCTTGTTTCTCTTCTCTGGTTTCAAAAACAGATTAGCATGTAACAAAAGGTGTCTTGTCATGTAAAATTGTGGGGGATACCAAATAATCTTGGATAATCATGATGTAGTATGTACAGATCACTTCGTTGACAGGTCATAGTCAGCAGATGGATTTAAAGGTAGTTAATTCTTTGAATGCATGCTAAAATCCTGTCTTTCAGAACTGGTGCGGTTCGTGTTGGAGTCCAGACACTTTTACACAAGCCTAAATTAACAAGTGTTTGAATGGCATGAAAACATGCTAGGTGTGAGGGTACCCTAAAAAAACACTGATTAACTGATTAAAGTTTTGTTATACGAAATAGTATAAAAATGAAAATGTACCTTTTTATACATTTTGGATTTTGTGATATCTCATAATTATTAAATGCGGATGTAATGAGGATGTAAATAAAAGTATCTGTAAATTGTATCTAGCAATGCCATGTAAAATGTGGTGGCTACATCTGGTCAGGAGATACAGGGATATCTTTCAAAGTGTGTTTGTCAAGTTGCTAAAAGAAGCTTATTTTGTAGGTGAATAGTTTTTTATCAGTATTTGAGAACAATTATGAAGCAGTTTTTGTTATAGAAGCTAAAAGTAGTATTCCAGGCAATATCGCCATATTCCTTGGTGGTGTGAAAACACATTCTTATTGACAGCTGCAGTATAGTGGAGAGGACACCAGGGAGCTACCCTTTTCAACCTCCATTTTGTACAGTTGGTCACTAGAGCGTCTGAGGATTAAGTGTGTGGTAGATGGGGATGAAGGCAAGAGCTTTTCCCTGTCGACTTTCACTCTGCATGACCGGTTATCTCGCTTACAGCCAAAGGACATTCAAGTTAGTAGATAAATCACACCTGCCGTATTTATGCTGTCTCATCTCTGTCTGAGTCTGAGCTAATATCCGAATTGAAGCCAGGAAAATGCTCCTTTTCATTTGGTTTACTGGGATACTTCTGGTCTTAATCTGCAGTACTTTTTTTTTTTTTTTGTTTATACATCAGGGTCATTAAATTAGTGATTTATGTCTTCACGGTCATTCCAGCAGCAGCCACAGAGGATTGCTTGGTGTTTGCAAACCCACAACTGGGTACTTAGGAGGACTTAAGAGATTGCTACTCAGAGAAGTTAGTGCCACCAAGAGCATTTCAAATAGACTTGGTAACAACATCGAAACACGTTAGTAATGAAAAATAATTTAGCAAATTATGAATTAACATGATACTTGAAAGTGTTCAATTGGTGCTGTTTATTATTAAGCATGATCTCAGACATACATGAAGGTGTTGTCACATTCAGTGATCTATCAGTCTATATGGGAAGCACACATGGTACATGTCTCAGATTGGGATACTGGGAACTAACTTGGATCATATTTCCTAATCAATAGTCTTTTCCCACTTCATCTGGCTTATCAGCTTTTTCTCAGGAATAACCATCCAAAATACATTACTGTCACTTGTATGATCTCAGACAGTAAAATTAAAAAAGAATAATAGAAACAAACACAAAGAAAAATGTATAAGGTTCTGAAACCTTACATAAATATAAACTCAGATGTGCTTCTGTTCACCATAAATACACGGATGTGTTCTTTGAGCCTTTCCAAAACCAAAATTAAATGGCTCCTAAAATGTTTGTCTTGTGCAATCAAAGGCACTCATTACCTCATGTAAGCCTACACTGCAGATGAAGAATCACAGACTCTGAAAACAAGATTTAAAAAAGGATCAAAGAATAATGATTTAGGGGGAAAACTGTGACATGAATAATGAGTAAGGCCTCTGTTTGAGTGTTGCAGATGGTGGTCTTGTGCTTCTTTGGAGAGGTGAAGCTGTTGTATTCTTATATCAGACATAAAGGTCCATTTAGGTTCTTATCTGTGGAAACCTTACCAAACCTTTTTTTATTTTTTTACTTTTAAGAGACACGATCCGAAATGGACCAAGGATAATGAGACCTGATCTGACATTTGGGTGACCTTATTAGACCCCATTTACACTTGTAATTTGAAGTGTCTCATATCAAATACACATGATCTTAACACACTTAAATACACTTAGCCACATGATATAGTGGATTTTTCTCCATTTGCCAGATCACAAATCTGATTGCAATCTGTCAAGGCTACATGAAAACTTGCATAAGCCTCACTCCAGCACAGCAAATTGTGTGACTGCTCCTAAACCATTTTGGTAATGGCTGAAAATTAGGAAAATAAAAATGATGCACTTTAGCATTTGACCTACGACATTGCCAGGTCAGCAGCTACCTACTTTAACAATTGTGCAGAACAGATGTGTGTATAACTTAAACATGGACTACATGCAAGACAAATGTTTGTCTTCAAGGCTCTTACTGACACCGCTGCTTAACCTGTACATCTAATCAGCCGTCGGATAAATGCCACCGCAGCTTCTTGTGCCCACTGTGTGTGTTGCTTTTTAGAGAGACCAAAATAGCTATCCCAGACGCATGAGGTGGCAAAGCCTAAAGACAGAGAACACCATCACTGAAGTGGAACAATGCTCCTCCAATTAACAAGCATCCGCGAAAGGTCATAAAGAGCAGCTATACACGTCATTTTCCCTGCATGACCCAGTTCACACTTTCTGTTTCGCATCAAAAAACATATTTTTCTCTGGTGATTATTGTCACACACACTTGATAAGAGTTGATGGTGAGTCTGCTCGGGTATTAGATGAACAAGAGCCTCACAGATTTGAAACATGGCTGGTGTTTAGTGGTAATATTATGTTTTGGTCTTAATTCATTCTCTTTCCCCTGTATGCTTTCATCTGATTTGCTTTCCCTCATGTTTTTTTCCTTTATCGAGTCAACATCAGTCTACTCTGTAGCTCACTACCTCACACATGCCTCTCGTTCTCTCTGCCTCTCTCAGTTCAGGTTGTTTTAGCCATTAGCTGACATGTCGATACCATCTCAGACACCTGTTCTCTCCTTCCAATGCTGCTTCTCCTCATTCTCTCTCCGCCTCTCTCTTCCTCCTTTCCTCTTGCTGCCTCCTCTCCTCCTCCCTCTTATCTGTTCGACAGGTCTTGAGAGAACAAATTAGACCTGCTAAATTAAGCCACACACACACACACAGCTCCGGTCTAGCTGAAGGGAAGCTGTGAATGTGTGAAAGATGGAAAGATATAAACACACACTCAAACACGGGAGATATTTGAAAAGTGGGGAATGAGGAATAACAATGGGTGAGGAGGGAGGGAAGATGGAGAGAGCAGTCTGAGAGAGAGTGAAAGAGATAAGAGTTATATTTCAGGGCACTTTTACTTTGTTGCCATCATGTTGGTTGAACGTGTTGAAATTTCTCTCATGTAATTTTGATTGTCATCAAGGGCTCAGCTGGCTCAAACATACAGTTTATAATTGTGTTGCCCTTACACTGTGTGCCATTTCTGACGGTTGCCGTAGCAACCTAGGACACATGGATTTGTTGTGGTCCTGGGCTTTGGGGTCATCTGCATTTTTGAGATAGACTTGATTTTATTTTAATTTAATATAGATTGCCATTTTAATCAGTATCAGTCAGAATGAACTATGGTGATTTTTAGCTCTTATTTTATGTTTTGTGTGACTTCAAATACTTTACACAGTAAATCACATGTACCCCCAACTCAACCAGCTATACCTTACACATTAATCCATCAATAATAGTAATCCAATAATGGAATACCATACAGTGTATATCCTCTGGCATTCTGCATTATGAGGACTTAAACTTTTGTTGATAATACTTCTGTTCCTTAAGTTCAACTTAAGCTTTTATTTGTAACTGCACATTGTGATTTTGTTACTTCTACTTAAAGCATGAGGCATAACAAGTATTGCCTGTGTAGCTGAGGCCCAGTCTGACTCACCGGATGTAGACTGTGGGTATAAGCCTGCAATTGGCCGCCTATTTACACTTATTTTTGTGATATTGTTGCTTAAATCTCGGTAAAAAAAACACATCAATCACACAATTCCACTGGGGGATGTTACTACATTACAATGGACATTTTATACTTCGCCATGCAGCCATTAATATTAGCCATCAAACCAAATGTGTATTTATCCAAAGCTAAAAATTGTCTCTAATAATGCACTATTTACTCTAGTTTGAATAGTATTTTCTAAAAACTAGAGTGCCCAACTGTTTTTAGGAATTGACCGGCCCCTTAAAAAAAAAAAAAAAAAAAAAAAAAAAGTAGTAAAGTATTTACCCAAACATAATTGTTATGAGAGCCATGGTAACTGCTATAATCTCAGAACGACTGTATAAAAGTGAAGGGTGGCATGTAAAAATATCTTGCTCTCTCTCTCTCTCTCTCTCTCTCTTACTTGCTCTTTCCTCCATCTGTGCAATTTTTTTTCTCAGATAATAAGCGATGCCACCAGTTCACCCCTGCCTGTGATGCTGTGTCTCGTCCCCTCCCTCTCATCTGCACTCATAAAAGAGGAAGCTAGGGAACATTACAACAGCTGCTCTTTCTCTCCCCCTTTTTCCTACTGATTAGAGGGCAGGAGAACCTCTTCAAATCAGAGTCCCTCTCTTTTTTCTTTCCTCTCCCTGTCAGAATGACAAAGGTAGTCTCCTTATCCATTCGTTTGACAGCCTTTAAGAGGACACTTCATCCTCACCCTCCCTCCTGCCCTCTTTCCCATCCCCCTCCACCTCATCAACTGTTGAGTGGATGTATGATAAAGAACAGTTAGCTGATACTTTTTGGCATTTTACCGACAGTGTCACTAGATCCTCCCCTCTCCCATCTTCATATCTCCCCCTTTAATCCCATCTCTTATTTTTATTGTGGAAGTAAAAGAATGAAAGAAGCATTTAACCTGGAGCACTGCAGTGGTACTCGGACTGAACCCAATGTGACGAACAAATAATCAAAACTTTAGGTTGTGTCGCGAATAACTACTACTGATACATCACCATCAGCTGTGTGGGTTTTTGTGTGTCTGTTTGTATGAGTGAACGTGCATGTCTCACCAGCAGTGAGTAGTAGACTTTGAATCCTGGCTTTGCAACAAAGTAATCATCAGACTTGAAGGTGACTCTGAGCATGTTGGTTTTGGAGTTGAGACTAGGCGGTGCCTTCTGCCCACACCAGCGACCCCAAATTATAGTGCTGGTCTCCGATTGGTCCTCCACTTCAACAAAGTCATACCTAGAGCGCGAGACATGGAAACGGAGAGGCGGATGAATGTGTGGGAGGGAAGAGCGAAAGATAAAGAATGAACATTTTTGCCAAGAAAATGGAAAAGGTCCGACTTTGCACCTGAAAAATAATGAATGGATAAATTTGTCCTCACAAATGTAAAAAAAAAACCCATTAATTTAAAAGCATTAGGCTAATACAATTGGATCTTATTTTTTTTAGTTTTTATCCTTTTTGGTAAAAACAATATTGCACTCACAAAAGTTGCAGATTACAGATAACGTGGACCTCCCTTACTTACCATACTACATAGTTTCTTGTGCAATGAATGATTATAACGCTAATTTTATGTGTGCTTTTTCAGTTTTATTTCTTAATTAAGGCAGTACAATTGTTGGAAATACATTTAAACATTTTCTTGGTAGAGTTAAATAATAAGAATTGTGACTTCTGGTGACTAGTAGTTCTCTTGAATACCTATGTTGAATACACTTATTGTAAGTCGCTTTGGATTAAAGCGTCTGCTAAATGACTGTAATGTAAGAACGAATCCACTCTCCTGTCCGTTTGCTAACTATGAACCTGGAGCCAGTCCCAGGTTAGCTTAGCTTTGCATAAAGAAGAGAAACAGAGGGAAACGACTAGCTACCTTTACAGTTTTGTGTTGGTACTGATCAAAAGAACAAGATGAAACCTGTTTATCACTGAGCTTTAAAAGTGCTGGCAGGAAGATTTTGTTACCTTTGGATGGAACTGGTTTAGCTTTTTTTGGCTGTTTTAATGCTAAGCTAAGTTAACCATCTGCCAGTTCCAGCTTCATATTGTAAAGATATACGAGTGGTATCGATCATCTCATCTAACTTTTAATAAACCAGTTTTGAGTACAGTAGTATTATCAAAAACCATAAAATGATGGCCTGCACTACAAAAAACTGAAATTTAAAGGAATCTTAGTTTATCAGAATTTGTGATAAACTAAGATTCCTTTAAGTCATCGTGTATATTAAGCTCATTCTGACACTCTGACACATAAGTACTTAACTTTAGTGATCTCTAGTGATCAAAACTGTGATGAGACAAAATTATGATTTATTCTCAAAGCACAGGGCCAACCTGCCAAACCACTAGACAACAAGCATTTTGCAGGAAATGTTATTGGATGACTTTACTTTAATTAATGTCCCAGTCAATTAGTGAGTCCATCTATCAAACACACACACAAATGCACACATACAGTCAATGTGACAAACAAGATTTGAAAAAGCTACTTTCACCCACTGCCTACCTTTCCAAATCTCTCCTCCCCCTGCTGCTCCTCATTGTCTTTTCAGCAAAGTGCTTACAAAGACAGCTGAGTTGCATGTGGGGATTAAAACGTCTATTTTCTCGCCTCAACCCAAGGACAAACTTCTTATATTTCTTGCCAAGAAAGCAAACTTCAACTATCCGTCTCCGTCGTAATGATTCAACCCTCTAACCTTCTTATAGTCTCTACTCTCACATCCTTTCAATCAAAGCTTATTGTTGGTGTCCTAATGTGCATACATTAACAAACCATATTAAGATACTTCACTGGTGCTGTTCTATGTCATTTCTTCTTGAGACTTCTGCTCCATAAACTTTTACTCTCCTCTCTGTGACTGCAAATTATCCTCTCCATCATTACTTAACTCAGACTCTGGTTCTTTAATCACTGTTACTTTCATCTGACTTTTCTCCTTTACAGCTGCTTGTAATTCATCAATACTTCTTCCTCTTTGTGCTCTGTACTTCTATCCTTCTTTCCTCCTCATTCCATCACTTCCTCTCCATCTGTTTTTTTTTCTTTCCGAAACTCATGTTTTACCTGCACACTCCATTCTCAGCCTCCTCCAAGCCAAAGTGTCCGTCAAACTCCAGGTTTACTCGGCTCCCAGGTGGCGACAGCAGTTTCCATGACAACAGCAGATTGCGGGGGTAAGCGTTGGGGAAGCGTGGGCTGTGGATGGCTCCGCCCACCGGCGTTACTGTGATGTTTTCTTCTTTGCGGTACATGTCTGTTGTGAGACGATTACTGTCCGTTAGTGGTTACATCTAATCAGGTAGCTAGTCCAGGTGTAAATAATCACAGGCAAAGCAGACTGTTCACACACACATACATGCAAATTAAACAAAAAAACTTACATCAGTCAATTGATAACATGACCTGAGAAAAGGTACTTTAATTCCAGCACTTATAACACTTTTAGCCAAATGTATAAAGACATAACTTAATGGAATAGTTTCTGGAGACACACTGATTCACTTTCTTGCCAAGTATTAAATTAGTGGATGATATAACTCACATATCTGTCCCTTCTAAATTAACTTGCAGCCAGCAGCTGGTAAGATTAGTTTGGAGACTGAAAATGGCTAACCTGGCTCTCTCTGAAGGTAAAAAAAAATCCACCTAAAACAGAAGTTGACGGATTAGACAAACAAGATGTAATGTGTTAATTAGCAAGCTTTAGAGGTGCTGGTAGACAGATTTTTCAACCTTGAGACAGAACCACTTGAGTGTGGATCTGCTGGACATTGTCTTTTTGAGGATGTTTTTGGATATATTTGTGTATCTATCCTTGTTTCAAAGTGTTCGTCTGACCTTATCAAACCAATTAGATTTTGGTATTGCTTTTGGACTAGAGGAAAATTTGGCGTGATGGTGGTTTTAGAGAAAAGGTCAAGGCATCAACAAAAATATTGAGAAGCATTCTCTGACGGTCACAAATATCAACAGCAAATTTGAGAGGAACACTGATCATGGGCTAACATGCTGGTCAAAGGGAAATTAGGGATTCACCAAAAACCATTAGAAACAATTCTCTGGTGTGCAAGAATCACATCCTGTTTCTTAGCAGCTCTTGAGAACAAAAGATAGACAAACTGAAATCACTACTGTTGCCCACGGCTAAAAACTGCAGTAAAATATATACTTTTCAACACAGGAAATAACGTGTGCATAGACTGTAAATAATAATGTACAGGTTAAGCTTCATGTAAGTTTGCATAGAAGTGTGTAAATGACAGTGTTCATTGCTCTGCATGTAGTCAAAAACTGACTGTCAAATCAAATAGAGAAAGTTTATTTGAATAATATCTTAACATTATTTATTGTCAGTTTTTAAAATGCATTGGATAAATCATAAATAATACCAATTCTAATAATAAATAAATGTTCGTACCTCAATTCAAGTAAAATAAGGGATGCATTTAAGAATAAATAATACAACACAAAACTTTTTGTTTTCTGTGCCTTTTCATTTCGTATTTGAGTGGTTAAGTTTACTCAAAGATTTGTGCTTTGTCTCGTAGTAGCGCTTAACATTGCCTCTTAAGCCGCTCTGAATATATGACAATACTGGTTTTGAACTGTCCATGGGAAAAATTAACTTTACAGTCTGTCCATTCTTAGTTAAAGGCTCTGGTGTCACTGTCCACATTTCTGTAACAATAGAAGCGCTGCGTCAATATTTAATAATTCTCAATTATCTATTGGTTGTAGGTCCAGGTCGGGACACAACGGCGCCTGGGTCCAAACCTGGGCCGCGGTCCTCCTATCAGTGAGTCCTGCTGTAATCTATAATGACATAACATCTCAGCTACCTGCCTACCTAACATATCCAAAAAGAGAGGGAAAAAAGGAAACTATGTGACTATTACCTGTCATGGGCTCTGCTTATTAACTTTGTGGCTTTACTGACTACTTCTATAAATGATGATGTTTTTAAAGACGTGTTTACATATAATAACTGCTCATAAGTGCTGCTGAACATCATAGTCATTTTTGGTAACGCTCATCAACTCGATCATTAATCTGACTTTTATATTGCACAATATTCATATTCATTAATTAATCATTTTATTGCCGACTTTCTGAAAATTTGCAAGACACATATACAAGGTTAGACTGTGTGCTGCAGTAGGCTGACAGGGCTGTATTGAGCTGTGTGTGTTTTTGTTTTTTTTTGTTGCAAGAGCTGAATGCATAATCAAGCCACCGCAGCCTGCACCCCTGGGAGATGATGATGAAGCTTTGGCCCTTTCCTCCACCTCTTCACTGCAAACTTCCCTTAATTCCTCCTCCTATCCTAGGCCATCTTTCCCTCTCTCCCTTCTTGTTCTTCTTTGCTTTAGTCAGTAATTTTGTCTCATCGGTCTTTCTTTGGGACTCACAGCCTCTGCTAATTCTGGCTCTAACACTTTCCGTGACGATGTGCCGCGTGCTGCGCAATTGACGTTGTGTGTGTGTGTGTGTGTGTGTGTGTGTGTGTGTGTGTGTGTGTGTGTGTGTGTGTGTGTGTGTGTGTGTGTGTGTGTGTGCACACATGAATTTGTGTTTGAGAGATTGTGTACTTTCAGTTCTGAGCATTTATGTTTGCGTTTGTGTGCATTTGCGAGTTTGTGTGTTTGAGGAGAATTTGTTTGTAGGAATTTTTGCACTCTGCTGATCAGAAGCCTTTATGCGAACGTCCCCTTCACCCACTAAGGTCACTGGGGACCAGAGCTTGTGTGTGTGTGTCTGTGACAATTGAGTGTCCTTCAGTATTGCATATGTTCATGAGAAAATTTGTGTTCATGTGTATGTGACCATTATCATTTATTTGCACATGGAGTGGGTATTTTATGGTGAACATCACCTACATCAAGCTAACATTGCATGTGTGTGCCCGACTGACATTTATATTTCTGACAAATAAACAAAGTAAACTCACATTACATCAGTGATGAAAATATTCTTACACTTAAGTCAAAAAATACAACCATACACCTACTGAATTCAAGTTTCTCTCCTACACTGAAATAAGACAGGCTTAATTGTCAGAATAAATAATAAATTCACAAAGTGAGATGTGAAAATATTGCGGCTGTCCCCCCTGCTGTATCTCTCTGTAGTGCCGGCTACCCGCAGACAACATGTCCGGCTGTAGCGGCTTGTTGGCAGCTTTCACTCCTTCTTCGGAGGCAGAATATAAATCCAATGCCAAAAGTTGCCCTGCTGGTCTTGGTCTTCTTTTCCAATCTTCGGGATCGCGAAGATCTCCAGCACACCCCTGTCCCAGTGAGGACTTAAACTTTCATGCATAGTAGCACACACACGGCTCTCTCTCTATCTTCGGCGGCAGCATCAAACAAAACTACCCTAGCTGACATTCTTTACAGTAGAATGATTCAGTGTCTGTTGGCATCTGAAGGCAATTTGAGCAAACGCTCCACCAGTTTGTATCGGTTTGTGTTTGATTTTGACAGCTAATCTTAGGCAGCATCCCTGCCTCCCCACTGCAGTCGCAGCCTCAAGCGGCCTCTTTGGCTGAATATCCTAGTCAGTCAAAACACTGTAAAATCTACAATGTAAAGCACTATAAAATCCCTTGTCCATTACATCCTCTGCACTCCTATTTTGGGATGCCATTTCACTGCTGGAAACATAACTTAAGCAAAGAAAACGAGGACGTTGTTGAGCGATATAGTGCCTCACAGCTACTAAAGCTAGTAGCACTGTAGTTCGTCCATAGAACAACATATTTTGCATCCAGAGACACTGATAACATCAGGTACAACTGCAAGTGTTTTCACACTATACACCTAAATTGGATAGGTAGAGATAAGGGTGAAAATGGGCAAATTTTTATTTACTATTAAGCCAATCAGTAGAAGAAGAGAAACTAAAGTGATGAAAGCAAGCAAAATATTAAAGTCGAGAGGAAACTCATAGAGGACTCTTTTCATTCTTCATCTTCATCTCATATGATTATTCCAATACACAAATATCTTACAATGACATGGCCATCTGGAATGAAGCTAAGTGGTGAGAGAGAGTGGTGTGAAAACGTATGCAAACTCTGCTTTGTTAAATATGTGTATGATAAAATCAGCTTATATAGCAGCAGTCCTAGGTTTACCATTTTCCCCTTTGACGAATACAGACTCCTGCTAACTGCTGATATTAAGAGTTATTTCCTCTTACTCAGGCGTAGAAAGTAAATGCTAGTTTGCCGTTGGCTGAAGTCTGCCCTCTGTTCAAATGGAACACAGGCGACATGAGGCGACGCAGTAGTCTGCCTTCGTCGCTACTGGTTCTCTGATTGTTGTGTCTGGGCCTCAAGAAATCTTTCAGTGAACTTGGGGATGCCAGCACTGGTTTACCAGCCAAACTCCAATGAGCCAGGATGCTCATCAGATTTAATTTACTTTGATATCTGTATGTTTGTCCATGTTTTTGCCTTTTTTATTGTTTTGTCCTGGATACTGAACACTTTATTTATCCAGCTGGGTAAGAGACAAATCCAGCATCTCTTGTTTTTTTCCTAGGGACGTTTTCTGGCTATGTTAAATCCTTTAGATGATGAAGAAACAATGATGAGAAAATAGATTTCTATTACATATCCAGCCCAGAGATTTGACAGTACTGGAAACTGGCACCTACGTTCAGTCTGCCTGCTTTGTGAATTAGTGTAATGATTGTTGGGTTAAATGGTGAAATTGAATCAGGGCTGAGCAGAATCCTTAACCCAACACATATGTTGGGGGCACAGTTCCATACATGGTGCAGTCTGGAAATGCCAAGGCAGTGACACATATTTGTTAAGCTCTGTTCTACACTACATTGGACATGCAATGAAACAGTCACTATCCTGACTTTAAGCTATAATATTGTTTGAGGGTTTTCACATCTTAATCTGGTAAATAGTGCAGGAATCATATACTTTCTTGACATACTCCCCAATTTTAGCAGAATACAGCAGGAATATGGTCCTTAACTTACAGTGCAGTACAGGCAAGTCAACCACAATTATGGATGAACAGTCATGTTATTATACAGTACCAGTCAAAAGCTTGGACACACCTTCTCATTCAACTACTTTGAAGAATCTAAAATATAAAACATATTCTGGTTTGTTGAGCATTTGTTTGTTTACCACATAATTCCATATGTGTTCCTTCATAGTTTGGATGTCTTTAATATTAATCTACAATGTAGAAAAAAATAAAAATAAAAATAAAGAAAAACCATTGAATGAGAAGGTGTGTACTACTTTTGACTGGTATTGTTTTTGGATCATATAATTCAGTCAATCCCTGACTGAAAAGATCTGCTAAATATTGAATGCAGTAACATTTATCACATTTATTTAAACTTGTCTAATTTATTTTATTCGCCTAAAATGAGGGAACTTTGTGTAAAAGGGTTTTGAATGCTACACACACTTTCACGCAGGCGTGAATGACATCAAGTCAGCTATTCAACCTCACAGCCTGTGCTGTAGTCAGATCCAATTTGCTGAGTACAGGCAAAAAAAAGAAAGAATGTGTCACTGTCCAAACATAGCGGGAGGGGCACGGGATGAATGAAATATATGAAATTATGAGAGGCTGTTATTACTGGGCCTAACCATGCATGGAAAGACATGTTCTTCCAGTAAATCACCTCCAAATATGTTACCAAATAAAGTTTAATTTGTCTCTCACTAGCCCACTCTCTTCTTCTCTCTCGTTTCATCTCTCTTTAAGACCACTCATGTTGTCAGTTACAGTAAACAGTAACAAAATGTTATTATCATTTAATTCAGTTGCCATTGTTTTACTAGATAGTAACTATCACTGCTGTTCTGATGCCTAATGTGGCATGGGAATTGCACAAAAAGCACTTTATTTCTTACAATATCACGCTGGAGCATACTTTAGACATTGTTCAAGGCTAATTGGTGTTTTATTAGGTAATTTCTAGGTCTCTTATTAAACAATGGCAACCATAATGGCACTATTAGGGATAGAAAAGTTTTTTTTTTTTTTATTTTTTTTAACAAGGGTGGGAAAGCTCATCTGGTTGAGCGAGATGTAATAGTCGGCAATCCTGCAGAAGAGGCAATGAAGGATTGAATAAACAGTCCCTTGTATCTTTTATCTTGGATAAATACCACTGTTGCTAAATGTACTGCAACACATTTTCATCTTCATGTTTCATCAGTCTATTAATGGTTGTATCCACGGCTCTCTCTCACAAGCCTTTGCAACACAACACCACAGCACATAAGGCTATCTAATGCTTTCCATCAAAGCAACAAAAACTGGAGAATCAGTCACATTAAATCATGTGTTTTACAGGACTTCCGTTCTAAACCACTTGCGTAACAGAAATCTTTTCTGAACTCGACAGAAAGTTAATGTTCTACAATCTCAAGGAACCAGATGATGTAAGGCGGGCTGATAATATCACTGACAGTCTGACTAACACCCCTAGATTGAAACACCACACACACGCACTGTCTGACACTGGCAATTAGATTTCCAGTCTCCTGATCTGACGCTTAAATAACCGTGACAATGATACTGCGTGATTGTGTGATGTGTGTGTGTGTGTGTTTATGAGTGTGTCAATTAAAGTTTATTTTCAGGTGTGAGGTTGCAATAAAAAGTTCTTCATTGTACGTGTATTTGCACAAAGGCACGTCTGCCAGGATGTATGTGGGTAAATTCACACAAATTAAACTTGTCTCTCCCACCTCCAGTGCCAGGGTGTGATGTTCTTCATTGCTCTGAGATCTATTTTTGAGCCAAGTGCCAATCACACTCTAATCACCCAGCAACCAATGTGCATCAGAGACCAAAACATATCTCAGTCACAAGAAAAGAACTGATGATGTAGTCAAGATATTAAACATCCATCCATCCATCCATCCATCTTCCGTAACCGCTTATCCAGTTAAGGGTCGCGGGATATTAAACATCATAAACATATTATATAGAACTTTATCCCTTTTTAATCTAAGTCTCTATTCTGTGTCGACCAAACTATAGTTTTCTTGAGTGACAGCTTGCTTATGATACATTCTCACTCAGAGACACACTCCCACAGGACATTACCTATAACAAGGCAACCCCATTTCCTACATCTGTCATCCCGTCTAACATATCCTGTCTGACTTTCATCTACTCAAAATGAATTCTCCTAAGCCCCGACACAAGCTAAAGGAACACACATAATACATTCACTCTCAGCTGTGAAGAACTCCCCTGAGACATGCATTGTTGCTGTTCTTGTTCTTGGTGGCATTCCCAGTTTCTGTCTAAAAAATAGGTGTTTTAAACTTTCAAGGATTGGGATTTGCTGTTCTTTTAGATTATGAAATTATTTTAAAAACTAAGTAATTACATCCGTTATATAAAATCCCAAAATCCCCAAAAAACTATGTGTTGCATAGTTTGGGACATTTTGGGGAAATATGCTGATTGGCTTTCATGTGGTAAAATAGATTAGACAAAAATCTCATATCTGCCCATGCAATTTAATACTGCCAGCAGCTGGCTAGCATAGTTTAGCACAGTATCTTGAAACAAAGGGAAACAGCAAGCCTGGCTCAGTCCAAAAATAACAAAATCTGCCAATCTACCAATCAACCAACCACGTATTAATATGTTATATCTGTCATTTGTTTTATGCCTGTACAGAAAAACAAAAAACAAAGAATAAACTTAACAAAATAAACACGTTATTTTGTTTGTTATTTTACAAGGGGCCATGTGCCGGACTATTTCTTGGCTGGGAGAAGTAACTGCCTGGTGTCTCAGATGGTTGCCTGGCAACTGAAAGAAAATAAATATATTTTCCAAAATGCTGTAATTATAAGAAGAAAAATTATACACAGAGCATGCATGGACATTTCAATGACCATGGAGTAGTAAAAGCAATCAGTCTGTCAGAATGTTAAAGACAAGTCTTGGAAAAAATCTATCATGTCAAGGAAAAGACTATTTAATAAACAGTCGGCATGCTGCATAGTAGTTTGTATGCAGCATTTGATTACTTCAACTTCATTTGTATTGTGAGACAGAAGCTGGGTCAACCACTGGGTCTAATAAATAGGGATTGAATTTTAGTGAGGATGATACTGCCAATTTTGCTTTAGCATAGATTAACCCAATATTTTATAGAAATATTTGACTTTTTTTAAAAGAGACAGTTGCTTAAACAACTCCCCTTCTCTATTGTTATTATTATTTATTATTATTATCATTATCATTGCAGGCCCATGCTGTCGAGCCTTGTTATCTGGTGAATTGTTTATTCATCTGTGTGTGGCAACAGAATGTAAAACATTGCCCATTAGTAGCAAAACTGCTGCCTAACACCGTGAGCATGTGTGTACTTGTGCGTGTGTTTTGTATTAACGTGCTTTGTGTGTGTGTGTGTGTGTGTGTGTGTGTGTTGTGTGTGTGTGTGTGTGTGTGTGTGTGTGTGTATGTGTGTATAGTGGGTTTGTGTGTGCACGTCTCTTGTCACCATAATATGATTCTGTGTCTTTGTGTGTGTATGCATGTATTGGTTGTTGATGCGGGAAGCTGTCCTTGCACCCTTAGAGTATTCCCACCCATGAGAAATAACCAAAGCCTTTTCCATCTGGCTAAATGTTAGCTCACGGCCTGTGTGCGTGCATGCGTGCGTGTGTATGTGCGTGCATGCATCACTATGCTGCTTATCAAAGCCTGTGCTGCGTCCACTGTTTTGCCACTCTCTCATGACAAATCAGCTTTAAATATTCTCCCTTGTTGCTCAGTCACGCCCACGCAAGCGTAGAGGCACACACACACACACACACACACACACACACACACACACACACACACACACACACACACACACACACACACACACACACACACACACACACACACACCCTGGAGGTGAACACTGCATGCCGAGGGGTGTCAGCTTTGGTCAGCATCGGCTCTCGCCCCACATTTCTCCCCCTCTCTTCTTCACTTCCTCTGATCCCGCCATCCTGCACCATCTTCTCCACCTCTCCTTCCCTCTCTTTTTAACCATGCCAGAAACACTAAGGCTCTAATTCTTTATTTCTTTTTTTTACTTTTTAAACCAAATGGTCACCAGATGTACATTCTCAATTTTTCAGGTTTTTCACACCTCAGGGACCACGTCAAACCATCCCCCTCCCTGAGGCATGACCATTGGTTTGACTCGGTCCCTAAGGCGTTAAACATTAATAAATTGAAAATGGTCAAAAACATAGTGCTTCACGACTGTATCTCTCTTCCAACTCCTCTGTCTAATATATAACTCTTTTCTTTCAGATTACCATTTTGGTGCAGCCCCACCTTTGCTGCTAAAACCAATTAACTTCCATCACTTTCTTTTATGCACAGAGACTGCATGTTTTTTGCAGTCAGTGTAAAAGTGTGGGGAATTGGGATTCTGAAGTGAGGTGATGGCATGGAGAGGAAGGCAGAATATAGAAGGGGTGAGACTGAAGAGACCTTTCAATTTTTTCTCCAGTCTAACTAACTAAAATTATGATCAAGAAGGCAAATACATGTTTAAAGAAAGGGTGTGTGGGAGTGTCCACTGCATTAGGCAGGCCACATAAGCACTCATGTGTGTTACATACATGCAATGGCAGCTGAAGTGTACATATCCATGAATTATAGAGAACAGCAGGCTCTATATATATATATATATATATATATATATATATATATATATATATATATATATATAATTATAGATAAGAACCTACCACAAGCATCATGCGCCTTCAGTTGGACACAAAAGAGCTGCTCCAGTAGCTCCATGGCCATAGAGTTGTGGTCAGACTGGTGGATCACGAATATGGATTTCCATTTCAATTATTTGGGAAATGTGTTCAAAAAGCACTAACCATAAGAAATACACATATAAAAACCAAACATCCATTCCATTTAAGTCCTTTCTTAAAGAGTAAATGTGTGTCAAACGTGACAAAATGTCAACATTTAGCTTTAGACAAATGATCTCCCACTAACCCTGTTTGGACTTGATTAAACTATGTCAGTTGCTTTGCCGATTATGTTGCGGGTGGGTGCATCACATACAAACACTAAATGAGCGTTGGTGCCAGATGCCAAGAAGCCCTGACCGAGCTGCGTTACTTGACGCCTTGGGAGTAAGAATGTATTGGACATTCATATGTTTTAAAGGCAAAGCCAGCCTTTAACTGTTAGTCAACCCAGAGGCCTGAATCTTAGAAGCGGTTTCCACTTATGTGTAATACCTTTTATGAAAAGGGAAAATAGGTACAATAGCTGCAGTATCATCGTAATTTAGATTTTCTTACATAAAAAGTGAGGAAAATTCTTTAAAAATGTATTTATTCATAACTTTTTCTATCCACTTTCAATAATTTAACTTGTGTGCAATATGTTAAAGCTTGTCTTGAAACATCTGCTTAGAAATATCTTGGTTGCATACAATTTGCATACAAAACTTTCTATTTTGAAGCTTTTGGAAAATATTTATATCATATTATATTAGTTCACGATCTGACTCTCATATAGTTCCTATTATTCATAACGAGACTGAGGCACTCTTTTGTCCAATCCTAAAATAAAATATGGAGCTTAATCACAGATCAAGTTTATGTGATTGTAATGTTATGATAAATGTATGTATCCTTGTTTCTTCTCTTAAATGTTTGTCTTTGTTGATGTTGCAAATGGAGCTTCTGTAATGCGAGAACATTTCAGACTTGATCTGACAATAAAGTATGATCATCATCATCATCAGCAGCAGCACAAATTAGACAGCCACCCATTTCTCCCTATTCCTCTCTCTCTTTGCTTTTGAATCTCTTGCCTTCACTTTTTATGTTCAGTGTAAGAGCGTCAGCATGTGACAATGTGCGTGAGAAAGTGTGTGTGTGTGTGCTTTGTAGGTATCTGGGTGAGCATGTGCCTCTGTTTGAGGATTTAGAAGATTTTGTGTGAGTGCATTTGTGTGTGAGAGTGTGTGTGTTTCTTTAAAGCCGACACAAAGGAATGTTCTGTGACACGGACAGAAGAGGTTAGACAAACAGCCACAGACATGACCAAAACACTGCTTTCTGAGCTTACCTTAGTCGCTCAGACTGACTAAACACAACTCAAACTGAACAAGTAAGAGGGGGGAGCAAAAAGACAAACAGACAGAGACAAAAATTCAGAGAAGGCCAAAATGAAGGTGAAGAAAGGTTAGGAATCAATCCTTGTTGCATTCATGCCAATAGAGTATATCGAATCGAGAATGAGATGAAACATAGATGAAGGGCAGTGAAGTGGATGAGAGAGAAACAGGGGAAGTGGACAAGAAGGACAGAGAAGAAGGGAGTAAAAGGGAAACAGTGAGAGGAAATAAATGTGGGCAGATGAAAAAAAAGAGGGAGTACTGGCAGTGGAACGACAGAGAGAGAGATACTGCTGAAAAGAACAAGGAAAGTCCACAAAGCCCCAAGATACCGAAACACATCAAACACTGCATAGGATACACCAAAGGGCATGACTGAGTTCCACTCATAAATAAGCAATTATATTAACTTCTTTGTGTGCATATGATGTAGTTATGTGCATGTTTGTGTCTGTGTGTCACTTGCTTTGCTGTGATGCTCGCCGATTTGTGCAAATTCATTATTATTTTGTTTTTGTTGTCTATTTCAAAGAGTAAAAACTGAGAAGAGAGACATCATTGGGAAGCTGTGACTCACTTAACATTTACTTCAGTACTTGGGCTTTTCAGCAGGTCCTTACATCTTCACCAGCGGGTCTCAGTGGTCCTTTTGGGCCTTTGATTAGCATTAGCATCCACTTAGCTTTTGTGAGTGCCTCTCGGGCATCTATGAATCAACACCTGTTTTGAGGACAAATTAGCCTAATGGGCATAACGATGAGGGATGACTGCACTCTGCCAACTAGGGCTGAAAATCTACGTTTGAAAGTAGTCATTCTTAAATCAGAAGGATGTTATATGATGTAAACAACTTGAGAATAGATGAAATTACTTTAATTTTGTTAAGATCCTGGAAACAAACAGTATACCAATGTTATTTTGCTGGACCTCAGAGATTACATGCCCCTTTCTCCAAGCACACACAAACAATTCTCAAACTTTTCTGACTTAAAAAAACATATCAGTGCATTTGCTTCATTAAGCCACATGGCATGTTTTCCAAAGCATACTGGTATTTTTATATTCTGATGCATTGAGCATCTTTAATTAATGTTTTTTAACTGTGACAATCTCATACATTTCTTATGTGTTGCATTGTAGAATGATATCGGTCATCAAGAAATCCAAAACTCAAACATCAAGCAAATTTGTTATGCATACTAACGTCTTTGTCAGTGTGAACAAACCACTTCTTCAAAGCAAAGTTGAAATTCGTGTGAATGGAAATGGGACATGGCTTTCGTCTTGTTTCTAGAAGCTAATCTCTGTATCGCACTAAGCTAACATCTCTACATTCTCCATGTCTTGTGCCAGTCCACTTAGCATGCCTCCATCCTCTGCTGTGATGTGCTCTTGTTTAACACTTTGGCTTAGCTCGCTGAATAATGCAGAGGAGACCAACAGCTGAGTCAGCACTGAGGACAGGTCAGTGGAGACGCTGTTGCTGAATGGCTCAAGCAGCTGAAACGCACAAATAAAAAAGATGGTGCACACAAAAGCAAACGCATGTGTGCTGAGACGCGAAAAATATACATATTCATGGTTGTATGCATGCAGACGCTTTAACTGAGGAGCACTAACACATGCACATATAGAGACACAGAGACAAAGAAAGAAAGATAGGGGGAGAGAGCCCAAGGCACATAAAGCTAATGAGAAGTCGATCTGTGCAAAAATGGCATTGAGGCAAGAGATGAAATGCATTATCAACGCAAATTAAGCATGTTTCATAGTCGGCACATTTGCCTTTATAACAATGCATTATGGCACACAGACTATGCTCAATAGACACTACTTCATACATTTGTTTGTTAGAAATGTGTCAAGTGTAAGTCAAGTTTTATTTTTTGTTTTAATAATATACAAATCAATTTTAGTATCTAATGGTTTTATGTGTGTTTTTACCTGTTAACAGCTATGCTGGTTACAGATGCTGGCATGTGAATAACAACATTAATAATTCAAAATTATTATTTATGGTGTTTAAATTGAATCATAAAGTGATAAAATCACATATCGCAATATCGTAGTGCACAATTTCTTCGCCTTATTGTTAATTACAAGTACATACTACATACTCACATACATTTCTGATCAAACTCAGTTGAATTAAACTATTGTTTGAATCTGAGTACTCGGTATTTGTGTTCATCCATGTGTACATAGTCGATGTATAGCTAGCATTGTTTGTTTTCTTTCTCTTAGGTTCACTTGAAACTGTTATGTTCATTTTGCACTAAAGTTCTTAATTAAATGAGAAACTACAGGAGTGTTTTGGACATATCTCCCTGCCCTATTAAGAAGGTTCACACACAACAACGTAGCAGCACAGCAACATATACAAACTCTTGCTAGGTCACCGAGATGTATAAACATTAATGTATAACTCACACAGTCTTGCACACCATGCCTACATGCACAAATGCTCATGTGCCATATAGATAAACTGCTACTGTGTTGCACAAACAGAGGGTTGAAGGAGGGGTCAAAAAACGACATCTGACAGAAAGATCCATCTCGCTAAATGAGGAGGATGGAAAATAAATTAAAAACTTGAGAAATGAAGGCGACAAGAGTAAGAGAGACTGGGAGGAGGACAAGAAGAAATAGAGAAAGAGAAAGGAGGAGGGAAAGGGAGTGATAGATAAGACAGAAATCCATGACTGCAAGAAGGAGGGAGAGTGAGAGAGGAGAAAGCAGGTGGGTGTAGGAAGCCGGCTCGAGTTGTAACGACAGATTGTGAGGAGGGTTTGAGGGAGGGGCAGTACAGAGAGAAGCAGAAGATGAGGGATGAGAGGGGCTCGTCCCTGTGTAACCTCCTGCACTGTGATGGAGTGTATTTACCCACACTTCATCAGCAATATCCTCCCTGTGTGTGTGTGTGTCTGTACAGTTTGTGTGGCTTGATGCAGAGTGCTGTGTGGCGTATCTTCCATGTTATCTCTTTGGCCGATGCTGTATATGTACTAATAGGAATGCAAATCAGCAGACATTTCTGAATTTTGATGGCTGTTCCATGTTAATCAGAGGGTGAATTTCTGTTTTGTATAACTCTGGCTTGAGGTGGGTCTAATGGCAAGGATTTTGTTATTCTTGTCACATATCAAGAAATGCCAGGGGATTCTACAGATATTTCTGATGTCATTCATTCAAACCGCTAAATGTCAAGAATACCATCTTAGACGCATCACGCCGCATTCATTTTATAATTGTTGAGCCTCTACACGTGCATTTAAGTATGTGCATCTGTTTCTACATTAAGGGCTAATGTGATAATGTGTAAGTGTGTGCTCGTGAGAAAGTATGAAAGCCTGTGTCTGTGTGTGTGTGTTGTGTGTGTGTTTGTGTGGCTTGTTAGAGTAGCAGTTGGTTCCTGCTGACAGCTACTGCAGTCTGAACAGCAGGGCTGACGAGGACAATCAATTAGATCTGCATACACACACACACACACACACACACACACACACACACACACACACACACGCACACATCGATATTCACTTAATATGTTCACAGAAGAAAACACACATCGAAGGCCAAATACAATAAAAGCAGTCACAACATAATAAACATTTAATGTAATAACTGCACACAAATTGTGTTTCCTTTATATCTCCCCGACTTTATGTTTCAACACATAACTTTATGAAAAAAAACTGGGTGAAATGTGTGTGTGTGTGTGTGTGTGTGTGTGTGTGTGTGTGTGTGTGTGTGTGTGTGTGTGTGTGTGTGTGTGTGTGTGTGTGTGTGTGTGTCTTTGAGTGTGTGTAGCTAAGCCCCAGCTGGAGTAGCACAAGTTTATCAAATATCAGCCTAGTTTCCTCTAAGGGCTGCTTGGACGCTGTTTGCAAGATGTATGTTTGTGCGTGTTTGCTCTGAGCGTTGTGTGTGATGCTCAGCAGATGCTGATGTTTTGACAGCCATCCTGCTTTCAGTCTGTCTGTCTCACATCAGCTGTTTATGTATGTGTGCGTGTGTGGTCAGAGCGCAAGGTTAAGCAGTGGTCTGGCTGTCAGTGTGTATCTGACCTTCTATCTACCACTGGGATCACTTATCTTGCTCTAGGCTCCACAGTAGCACATAGCACCACCGTCATGCCACTTTTTCCCCTTCTCCTTTTTAAATTCTTTCTTTCTTCTGCTCCTTTTTCTGCCTGTTAACTTTTCTTTCAGCCACTCTTGCGTTTTCTCCCCTCTGATATCCCTCTAACAATGCCTTCTCCCTTTTCGTCTGTGCTCCTATCCATGTCCCCCATCCCCATTCCTCCCTCTCTCCTACAGTATTTGTATTCTCTACTTCTCTCCCTGCGCTTCCTCACATTCTGCTGCTCAGATACCAAATTCAGAGAGTAAAAAATGATGAAATGAGAACAGGAGAGGGGGAAGCTAATGAAGACAAGAAGAGACAGAAGGAGAAGGAGAGAGACAGCGGGAGAAATGCTGAGATACACAAATGGAGAATCAGAGAGAGTGAGGGAAATATGGGGAGAAACGCTGACAGTTGGAGAGGGAAAGATAAAAGTGTTTGACAAAAAAGAATATTTTTCATTTGTGTCAGAGCACCATTGTCAGAGTAACAAAGACATAGCTCTCACAGTGCACTAGAGGATTTCTCTTTCTCTCTCAGACACACACACACACACACACACACACACACACACACACACACACACACACACACACACACACACACACACACACACACACACACACATAAATATATAAATATACATATAAAACACACAACATGAATACACAGTGTTTATCTCTTTCCTTCAGCAGGGGCACATCTGGGGTGAGAGCGGTTCCTGCTCTCATCTTTCTGCAGTGTCACTTCTGACATTTGTCATGTTCTCCCCCTCACTTAGCCCTGGTGGCAGAAACCCACTGGCGTCGCAATTTTTTTTTTCACGATCTGTATCTTGTACTTTAAAAGTTTCAGCAGGTACTGAAAACCCTTGAAGCACTTGATTCCTAGGTGTCTTTTTCTTGAGAAAAAACATCCTAAACTCTCCAATATACCTCCTGTGCTGCTTCACAGAGATTCTACCATTGTAGTGTTGTGTTGGCTGCATAAACGTCTGTGGCATTTCTTTGTTTACTGACTAAACTGTTCTTTCCCATTCTTTTTTCTTTGGCAGCTTGGCTTGTGAATGAGATATTGGGCTAATATTGTCCTATTACAAGGCAATGTCTGAAATTACTATGATGACTTTGGTTCTGTATGTTAAAACGCATATTATTATACAAATAAAGAACATGTAGAGAATTATGACCTTGTCACACCCCTAATGGATTCACCCAGCTCATCACGAAGAGATTGGGGAGTGGCGACAATAATTCCTTCCCAAGGTAACCTAGACTCAGAGCTTAACAGGTGGATGCATGGTTGGAGGAAGGGCTTATTAAATGGCAAATGAGCAGCAGCAGCGGCAACGGTGCGCAGTGCAGCAGCAGGGATTCCAGCCTACATACATTGGCCTATTGCACAGTGTGTTCTGGATTAATGTCAGATTTAAGACAACCTTTAGCTTCTATATGAAATGCACTGGGATTTCAAGTTACTGCAATGTAAACCCTACTGTGTCATTATTAGATGCTCAGAAAAATGCTCCTGGAGTGTGATGACATAGTGTAAAGCCAGAAAATAAACCCACAAATAGCGTTAGGTAGGAAGGGGAGGCGAATGGGTCAAACAAACACAGGCATTTTAACCAGGAGACACTATCATGCCCTAAACCTGTTAAAACAGATTTTTGTGTCCTGTAGGGCAGGTGTTGTTTATTGTGTTTACAACGTTAAGTTTCATGTTCACTTTACAAAACAGCTGATATAGCCCTATGAGTTTTAAGTTAAAGGTTTACTGTAGAAACAGAGTACTTTGAACCCAAACCATGTTGTCTTTGCCTAAACCTAACTTAATGGTTGTGTTTCCTAAACTTATCCAAGTTGTTTTGTTTGAATTCACAACATTAACCACATGTTGTCTGCGATCATAGTGAAGCATCATAGTTTGATGTGCTGTCATATCCTGAACGTCTTAAAGTGAGCAAAGGGCTGCAGAAAAAGTGTCAGTTTGCGAGGGGATCAGAACAGTAAGTTGTGAGTGTAACTGAGCACTCCCGTTGTGTGCCTCCACTACCTCCTAAGCTTCATGGTTATTTCCATCATCTGTTTATCTGTCATCTCTTTTTTTTTAATATCAGAAAAAAGTGATAAATTCTCTTCTCAAGTTCTCAAAGCCCAAAGGGATGTTGTCAAATAACTTGTTTTGAGTGAAAAAAGAACATTATTCAATTTACATTTTCATAAAACAGAGAAAAGCAACAGCTGCTCCCGTTTTAAAAGAGCCTAGTTGCTTAGTTCTTTAACTTGTCCCTGAAAACTTCCTAAGTGGGCAGAACACAAACTAATATCGCAGGCTGAAGCTTACAAAGCCACCTGTGATAATGGGTCAAAGCTGCCATCAGTCTGGACAAAAACAGTATGTTTAGTCTGAATAGGCTGGATAATTGATACATTACATTGTTTGTACAAACTCTACCTGCAGCTTGATAAAAGATCAGCTGGCTTTCTGTTACTGTCCAACTGAAAATCCAAATAAATGCCAAATAGCTTCACTAGAGATCGTTTTAATTTCCCTCACAATCCCCTCAGAGAGCCTGTTTCCATGCAACACCTTGCCTGAGGGGATATCAATGTAATTAACACACCAGCTGCATTCACAGTGGCATTGTTGAACAGCAGAGTTTCTCCTGTATATATGAAGTATTAGAGGTATTTTACTAGAAGTGATTCTGAGAGCTTGTGTTGGTCCAACACTTTACTGACACCAAATGTTGCTATTGCCTTTAATTTGTCACCCAAATGTTTGTGATTTGATACAGGAGTCACTTTGTTTGAGTCCATTTGCAAGGGATCTGTGTACCCACAGTTGGACTGAATTTATTGCTCCAACATTTTCAACGGTGGCACAGTACAGCTTCACTTCTTCAATTCTTACCTTTCACAATAAAAGCCCTAGATATATACACTGAACTTCACTCAGCATCTTGCTAAGAGGCAATTCAACAACAAACCTTAAACAAAACAAATGCTTAGAGCATAGGGTTTCATCAGATAAAGTGCAAAATAAGCGCTTTTGCTTTTCCAAATCCTCCACCATCGTCTTGTCGGTCAACTCTCCTTACCTCACGCGTTAAGTGAAATCTGACTTTCTCTTCTCTGTGCTACGACTCTGCTGCTGCTGTACGGTGCAGACTCTTTCATTTAATTATCGCATCCATTGTCTTGATAACACGATTAATATTAACTTAGTATAGTACTTAGTATTCGACTTATACTTAACTTAGTATTTTACAAATTAGAGTATTTTTTATTTAATGAATGTGGGCACTGATACGCAAAAATAAACTAAATGGGTTTTGTTTATATAAAAAACGGTAACACTGGTTAACACCGACTAAACGTAAACGTTCCCCATCACACAACCAGCAACCTTCTCTGTATCTATCTCTTTATTTCTAACACACTCACACAAATGGCTCAACTACTGTGGAGTGAGTCACATTAGCTTTGTTTGTCAAGGAAGAAAGAAAGAGCAAATGCTAAGGGAGAAACTCACTATCCATCTAACCTACATCCTCTAGAAATTGCAAACTCTATTTCCCCTCACTTTATTATCCTTCATTCTTATTGTGTCTCTTACTCCCTGTGTGATCACAAACTTTCCCTCTCTTTCCGAACTTTTCGCTCCCTCAACGCTCTGAAGGTGTTTTTTTCACTTTCACTGCTTATTCAGCTCACTCCTTCACACTCCTGTTTCTTCTTTGTTCCATGCACTCTATATCACTCTTTTCACACCTCTACTCTGTCTCTTTTCATATCCATCACACTCACTCAATTTGTCTAGTTTTATTCCTCTTTCCTCTCCCCCTCCCTGGCTCTTTCTTTCACCTGCTTGTCAGCTGTTTTTGTGGAACACACATATTGGCAGCCTACACCATCTCTCTCCTCCCCACGTTTGGCTCTAGCTCTTCGTTTTAACCTGATAAACCTCTCATCTCCCCTCAATTATAACCTTCCACATGTTTATTCTCCCACTTTTTCTTCAGTTCTCTTCCTTAATTCCCTCTCTCTTCACCGTTTCCATCTTTGCCATCTTTATTCTATTCATGTTATTCATTTAATCTTCTCTTCTTTTTCATCTACTGGTCTGATCAACTTTCTCTCTTAATTGCTTCCTGCATCTCTCTTATCCTGTATCTCTTTCCATGCCCCCTCCACCTTCTTCTTTCTCTCCGTCTCATTTTCCTGCGCCTCTGTTATTCACTGTGCCGGTCAGATGCCTCGGCTACAAGACTCACTACACTCTCCAATGACTAAACATCTGTCTCCCTCTCCCTTTCTCTTCCTGCTCTCTAATTCCCCTCTACTGTGTCCCCAACTCGGCTAGATATCAAAAGAGCTTTATTGGCTTGTAAATTGAATTAGAGTAGCCAGAAGAAGACTGTACGCATCAGTGTAGGTAAATAAATATGCAGAGAAGTATGCATTAACAAATAACTGAAAGAGTTGTCAGTTAAATCAAATATTTAGAGAGTAGATGAGAAAATCCACTCCCACTTCATTTTGAAGAGTGCTTTCAATCGTCTCGTATACATCTCAGCAAGAACACAAAAGTGTAAATGGGAAACTATTGCTTTAAGTTTGCTAAGACCAGCTAAAATTAGCGACCATAAGCTAGTATGGTGGCTGACAAGAGGTGCATGGTTTGTTAAAAGAAGTTAGACGGCGGAAAGTGAGGGGAAGTCAGTTCTTAGTATATGTTGCATGGACAGGTTGCTGTACGCAGCCTGGTCGCTGGGAATGACTGACCTGATATCAAATCAACACACAATTTACTCATAAAACCATAACACAGGAAGGCAGCCCAGATTCATGATGGAAAGATGCGACATGTCCAGAACAATCCTGTCATATGCAAAACGACCGAAGATAAAGTAAGCCGCTCTGAGCTGAGCATTGCTGGACAATGGGGTTTGGTATGATTTCCATTATTCAGTAAAGGCTACAATTCATTGCCGCATTAGAAATGCTAAAAGATAACGTTTTGATCATTTTATCAGTCACACACCTGCCCAAGTTTGATTTTTTTCTTTCTTTTAAGAGATTTAAACCACCCTGCCCCCCAGGGTATAACGTAATTAAGGGTATTTGGAAAATAAAAATAATAATTTCAACATCATCTCTGTACCAGTTAAATAGAAAGAGGACCGTCTATATTTTTGTCTGTATGGAAAACCATTTCTTTATCCACTGATATACCATAATACTATGATACTGCCCAAGCCTAGCTATTACACCCCATTTTGTTACTTCTGTAGGATGTTGTGTTGGGGTAGTTTTGCTCATAAATGATTACATTCAGTTTAAGCACAAAACCTTTAGGAGCATCATCCTCTCTCACAGTCCACATCTTAGGTCTTTTTTAGGAGATAAAAAGGCGATGATGGCTGTTACCTAAACTCACATCATCAGTGTGAAATAATAATATGTTTCTGTATAACGATAGTCTGTGTACTTGGTTGATCTTGAGGAATTCATTTTAAACAATCACATTTGTGTCATGAGGTGAAGAAGCTTAATTATGTTTCCACTTCAGTAAGTGTGCACGAATGTAGCCTGACCCTCCAAATCTGGGGAGCCAGATTTGTCTGTAGCCTAAGTACTGCATGTTGATACAGCTGGTCCGGCCTTTCTATTTTTTCTTCATGATTTTAAGTTTTGATCAGATACAGAGATCAGATAATCTGCTGATGTTTGGCACTATACCCCTCTAACTCTCCAGAAATACCTTATCTCCCCCCCGCCCCCTTCCACTCCTCTATCAGCCCTGCTTTCTTCCATTACCTCCTTTATACTCTGTCCATTTGGCTAGCCGTCGGTCTTACTATCTCTCCTTTGAAGCTGACGGGGCAGAAAAGTGGAGGGACAGGTCTTTCAACTTGGCGTATCTCTCTCAACACACCTTTTCCCTCTCCTCTTCCTCTGTGCCCTCTAACTCTTCTAAGCTCCCTTCCACATCTCTCCTGCTGCCCTCTCCTCCTAAAATGTTGTGGCAACTTAAAATCAGTTGCTGTCCAGAGTGAAGCAAAAAAATGCACAAACACAGTAATTGTCTATCAATTCAATTACAGATCTTCAAATGTGCATGCATGGTATCCCTCCTTACAAGTGAGCACCATTCTATGAGCATAAAGCCTTCCCAGTTGTAGTAAAAAAGAACACCATAAAAACGTCTCCGTGCCATAAAACCCATCTCCGTACCAGGTGCTCCCACATAAGCAGGAAATATCACATTCACCACAGCAGGGGATGCATAAGGCATGAGGCACATAAACCTTTAACACCATCATTTCCATTACAGAGCATACACCTAGCAACACTCAATTTCCAAAGGCATCATCTCAGTCTTTGCTTCTCTGTCCAAGTGGTCACCACCCTATTTCCTCTCCTCCTCCCTGCAGGGGAGGAAAAGACTGTCTGCCAAACGTTTAGGGGTGGAACAACTTTAGCTCATGAAAAGTGTGTTATGTGTGCGTGTGAGATGACAAGTGTTTATTGTGGGGATTCCCTTGAAAGGGAGATCCTGTAATTGTGTTAATGTGTCGGCCTGGGTGGGCGGGTGGGGAGTACTTCCATGTCAGTTGTCTGGAGAGTGACTCATGAATTCCAATAACCTCAGTGACATTCCGCCCTGCTGCCACCCCCGAGTTTAATATGGTGACACAAAAACATCATGAACCCGTTTGCCTTCTGTCTTAAATCAATCAAGATGTTACAGGATGCAGTGACCAGGCTGATGGACCTCCACTCATGCGACGAGCAAATCTATGTACTCCTGCAACTCAAAGCGCAGAGTAAGAATAGTTTTAAACTTTAGATTTCTTCAAAAATGAAACAAATTGGCTTAGTTTTAGATCAGCTGACTAAATGGACCTTAGCCCTGTACTGAATGCCATTGCCTTTAGGCAACAAACACCTTGTTGTGCCTCTTCCCTTTCCCCAATTTTATTTTATTCCTACAGATGACAATGTGTTATGATATGTATGTTAAAAATCAAATGAGCTGCAGGAGTGAGTATGAGGTATCAATTGGGGAATAGGCCTCCTTTCAGAAAGACAAGTGAAGTATCAGCATGTTCTGAGTGGTAGGTAAGATTGAGGTAACTATTTTGCATCCTTGACTTGATAATAAAAATATGTACATCAGGTGAATGAACTTCTAAAGAGTTATATATATTTATAAAAAACTATTTATAAGTAGAAACCTAATTTTACAGTTAGGATACATAGGATCATAGAGAGGAAGGTGTGTTTGAGGAACATGAAAGTGAGGAAGAATTGATCCTAGAATTTGAGAGGCAGAAAAATACTGGTACTGTAATTACACTCTCACTTCTGAAGGCTGATGACATCATGTCCCCACTCTATTATTTCAAGAGGTTCTTTTAGGCAGATATCCTTGACGTTATTGTACAGCAGTCAAATCTATATGCTATACAGTTGGATGCCAACAAGCCACTTAACCCCACTGCCAATGAACTGCTGCACAATAAAAATGTTCTGAACAAGTATTTCACTTAATACGGATTTTCCTTGGTGTTTTACTACCATTATAGCACAGCATTACCCTAAGGAACCCCACAATTAATTACAGTAGTAACAGTAGATTGAGATGCTTGTCAAATACAGGTCTCTGCTTTTAAAACCACCTTAAACCCTTAACTGCATGTGAACAGACTTTTCTTTTGCTGCACATTCTTTGCTCAAGCATGTTTTTATAATGTATACTTTATGAGACATTAGTGAGTGACTGTATATTCTATGTGTGTGTGTGTGTGTGTGTGTGTGTGTGTGTGTGTGTGTGTGTGTGTGTGTGTGTGTGTGTGTGTGTGTGTGTGTGTGTCATCAGAGGCAAGGCCACCTCAAGTTCTCAGACACAGTCAGGGACCATGACATCACACTTACTAATATCACCAACGCCTCGCTCAGCTCACCGTTAAAACACACCTGCTTTTATGAGCACAGCCACTTATACTGTATGTTACTTGTCTACAATTGCATATGTGTATATTACTATACAACTTCTTCCTTTATTTATCTGTGTCTGCGCCCATTTTTGACAGCTTGTATGTACTTTAAAGTATATCCACAATGGATGTTCAAATGTCTGTTGGATTACAAAAGGTTGACTAAAAGTGTTATCCTTGTGCAGGTAGCTTTGTGATGTGCAAGACTGCTGGCGTGCGTGTCGGTGACAGTGTTTGCTTCATTATATTTGCTCATGGAGCCAACAGGGTGAAATAGCTTTTGATTAAAAAGAGCTGAAACAGATGGGGAAAGATGGGAAGATAAAGAGAGAAATGAGAAAGGGGGGAGATTGAAAGAGGAGGGTCTGGAGAGATGGAGTGATATGTAGCCAGGCAAAGACTGATAAGGCAGCACTGAGAGAGGAAGGCAAAAGATAAGACAAGAACTACTGGAGAAAAGGAGAGGAGGAATTAGAAAGATGCCAGGAGCCTTTATAAAATATATTGTGGTTCAGTCCCTGAATGGAAGTTATATTCTCTGTTTAGCATAGTGGCCATGATGACTGCATGATACAGACACTCTATCTTTGCAGGGTGTGTTTCTTCAAAAAGTTTACCATGGCCCCGACTAAAAGCATGGTTCATTCTCTACATGCAACATCTCAATTCTTTCATACTTTTAAGTTAAACTGTGAGGGGTATTTGTACTTTCACACATGGCTAAAGTGTGTAAGTAAATATTGTTGCATAACTTCAGTTAATCTTTAAATCAACAGGATTAGAAAAAAAAGATAACGGTGCACTTCTTGTACTCACAAAATTGCAACACCTTCTCTGGACCTCAGTGTGTGTATTTTGAACTGCCTATGCCTCAAAACACCAGTGTACATCTGTTGAAGCCCAAGTGTGCCATGAAATTAAACAATAAATGGAAAGATGTAAATATACAACATGGATAGAGAGGGAGTCTTAATAGAATATTGCAGCTTTTAAAGTAAGACTATGCATTCAGCATTTTGTGACGTAGACTTCACAAAAATATATACGATGATGCAAGCAACCCTACTTGGCAATGAGAAATTAATTATTAAATCCATCTAATGAAAAATCCTGAATGTTGTAACTATAACATAACGTCTAAAAATTACAATGATGACACAAATCATATAGTCATATTGTTGTTGATTTCTGGTCCCTTTTCAAAATGTGTGAATTTATACTAGATCATGAACATCAGAGGATAGAATTTCACTGAATTTGCATCCAAGATTCAAGTAACGTAACAATCCAGTAATACTCCTCTAAACCTAAAGCAGTCAAGAAAGACTCATTTTTACATGAGAAAAATAAGAGCATTTGAAACTTTATATAACAATAATTACTACTTTATTTGTGAGCCACACGTTAAACATGTGATAATTTATGCTGTTTTAGTTGTGAGTTCACAGTGTCGGTGTCTGACTACTGTATGTTTGTTGCTGTCAGTGCCTGCACACATGTACACATTTCTATTACTATTACTATTCCCTATTTCATAATTATAATTCTACCATAATAATTGCTGCTGTTATTGTAAGTAGTCTTTTTTTTTCCTTCGTTACTCTGCTTACTACTCTTATTATATGAATAATTGATGTCATATACATTGAATGTGTTGTATCTCTGTTATACTGTTCATTCTGTACACATGACATCTATTGCATTCTGTCCATCCTGGGAGAAGGATCCCTCCTCTGTCTCTCTCCCATAGGTTTCTTCCTTTTTTCTCCCTGTTAAAGGGGTTTTTTAGGGGAGTTTTTCCTGGGCCGATGTGAGGGTTCCGGGACAGAGGATGTCGCATGTGTACAGATTGTAAAGCCCTCTGAGGCAAATTTGTAATTTGTGATTCTGGGCTATACAAAATAAACTGAATTGAATTGAATTTCTCTGCCCACAAGTGCTGATTACACAGACACACACACACACACACACACACACACACACACACACACACACACACACACACACACACACACACACACACACACACACACACACACACGTGTAATAGTCTATATCGTATCTGGGTCATCGGGTCTCTTCAGCAGAGATGATAAGATGTTCAGGGCAGAAAGGCTAAATAGTGTTTCTGTGTATTTAAATGTGTTTTTGTGAGTTTCCTCTTCTATAAGTACACTCCAACCCCCGATGACCCCCCTCTTCAATGCTCACACAGACACACGCTTCAATGGCAGGCGAAAAGCACGAGCAAAACACTGAACAAACACATGGGAAAAAACCTTGAGGGGAAATTCCTCGAAGTAAGCGAAGACATTCTGTCACAGCATACACACAAACAAACACACACATGCACACACAGAAGTAAACACAGGGACACATTCACTCTCAACTCTGTCAGGAAGATCTTTAGAGAGAGACAGTGTTCAAAAAAGGTTATGTCATCTCATCCATCACACTCCTTTGATAGAATGATTTAACACTCTTTGTTTTACTGACTGCTTCAACAGAACAGCTCTGCTCTGAAATATTAACGGCCGTCTTTTCCTTCACTGAGTGCACTAAACCAATCATTTGGTTAGTAACGAAAAGTGTAGACGGCTAAGGGAAATGTGTATCAGTGACTTGTTTTTTCCTTCAATTTAATTTTCAGCAAATGAATCAAGCTTAAGTATGTGTTGATAATAATAAAAAATATGAATGGCCTATTGGTCGGTTGATTCACATACTGAGAAGTACTTCTGCCAAAAAACAAAGAAGTGCCTTTTTTTCCTTAAATTTACCAAATTCCAAATTCAGATCATTAACAATCGTTTGCTATGTAAAGATATAGTGGAATACTGTCTTGCTGAGCAGATGATTAAGTCAATCTCCCTTTGTATAAGTTGTAAACCGAAATTCTCTGTTAAGTGGCCAGGTCAGGTTGTGCTTACATGTTAATGCATGTGAGACCCAGTGAGCGTGCCCAACGGGCTAGCTAATTGCTGCCGCTCTGCGCTGCAATCATACAGCTGTTACTCCTGATGTTGAAGCATAAAGCCCGTCCCCTGGTTTCCCCCCCTCAGGTAAACACTGTTAGCCCTGTCAGCATTGTTGCCCTTGTTTTCAGTGTTAGCGCTGTTAGCTGCAAGCTGCTGGCTCAGCAGCCGCCATGTTGAGAGCTGTGGGGAGGCAATAGTTATGCTCTACATTTGTAATTTAGCACTTTGAAAGGTGAGGAGGAGGCAGAATAAGAATCTGATAATATATAGAAAATTGTACAAGAACAATCTTTAGGAGCTAAAACAACAAGAGTCAATAACAACAACCAAGAATGAATTGCACATTTTAACTTAGTCTAAGACTCTTTCTTAGTAACATACAATAATAACTACAGAGGAACTTTTCAGTAGAACTAAGATGCAGATCTTATTAAATCTTGTTGGAACAAGTAATAAAAACTCCCATTCCAAAAGTGGGGCTTTATCACTGCCTTCTTCTGATCTTTCCCGCTTTATACTTTTTCCGTTAGAGAGAAGATACTTTTTATCCTGCTGGTATTTTGAACCTTGACCAAATAGAGTTAGTGCAGCTGTCATCTCCTAACAGTATCAACTTTTTTTGTGAAAAGCTGCTTCTTTATCAGAACTCGCTGCTTTTCTCTCCTGTCTGTCTGCTTTGTCTAACAGTACTAGTGCTTCAGGACACCTGTCACTCTGTTTTGCCGCGTCTATTATGCAATTTATTTTCTTATCACACCTGTGATTGGAAAAGACCCGGCAACTGTTTTCTAACAGGTTGCAATCCATCACTCAAACATCTGTTTGTATTGACTTATCAAAGTGTATTTGGACGGAATGTTAAATATGCTTGGCAGTTTGGGTTAGAATGATTCATCATGAACAGTTAAATGCAAAAAGAAAAAATAATCTTAACTTCAGAAAGTTTCAGAAGTATTTGATGGTTTGCTACTTCATGTGTGGACACTCAGACTTAAAGTCATGACCTACCCCTCCATGTTATTCCTTTGTTATTAACAGTAGGTTAGAACCTAATACAGTGGTATTTTCATGTTTACCTGCCAAAAGCAACTCTGCACCTGTGTGCACGACTGTGTGTGTGTGTGTGTGTGTGTGTGTGTGTGTGTGTGTGTGTGTGTGTGTAATCAAAGACACTGTAGCACCATAACTCTAGCCTCTGGGCCAAATGAAAAGTAAGCATGGAGCATCTGCAGGAAGTTAGATAGGAAAGAAGCTAAAGAAGTCTGAAGACTGCAGCTTCAGTAAAGAAGAGATGCACTGCAGCAATGATACAATTCGGTCTTGACTAGCACATTGTTGTCTGGGACATGCACGCTCCTTATTCAAGTCTAAAAATGTGGATCAGCTTGTCATCCAACAGACTTTGCTTTTCCTGTTCTTTTGCACCCACTTTCCATTATTTAACTTTTCTCACTTGGTTGCTGACTTCTCTCTCACCAACCAGTGTTTCAGCTAGTAATTCACTACAACAAGCCATGTCAGTCAACTGTCACACTTACAAGCAACTGATATCTATTTTAAGTAACAATGAGGTCACCAAAAGACAATCAGTCATCGCAAGAAAAGTTTTTCTTATAGGTCATATAAATATCTCAATATATCATTGATCATTATATAACAGTATTTCAGCTGAGAAAGAACATAAATGATTTAAAAAAAAAAAAAGTAGATCCAAGATGTGTTGATGGAAAAAAGCCACTTCCTGATCTAAACTTTATTTAAAAGTTCAATAAGTCAAGTTACACGCAATAACAAAACAATAGAGAAGATGAATTACAGGCTAATTAAGTATAGACTTTTTTTTTTTACAAGATGCTCACTATCACCGACCCTTGCAGTGACACAGTTTCAGCAGTAAAGAAAGACAGGCTAAACATAAAGAAAAAGAGTGCTATAATAAAGACTCACCGTCTCTCCTGATGTTGCCCCTCAGCACTTTTACGGTGGAGACCTGAGCCCTTGCGACCCCGGTTATAGTCCCCAACAATAAAACTGTCCACATGTGTAAAACCACCGGTGAACTCATGGTAGTGAGTACTAAACAAACTCGAACAAACTCTAAATAACTTCCCCTTTCCAGTGGCTTAAATTCAATGTGATTCACTTGAAATACCCCGCGACCAAGAAAGACAAAACTAACTTTTCATTCAGCAACTTATATATATATATATATTTTTAATAATATCTCCTTCTCCGTCAATATGATAATCACTTGTTGACTTCTATATCTGACGCCCGGCGCACACGATGTCCCGTCTTGTGCCAAAGTGCTCCAAATTATTATATTAAAGTATTTATCCTCGTTTGAAAGTTACGCGCACGCAGCCACCGAGAGCAACAACTCCGAAACAATAAGTGCAGGTGGAGGGTACCGCTGATATAGCTCCGTTCACGGTCAGACATGAGCTTATAGGCGCCGAAGTTCTTATCACCGCGAAGTAAACAGATGATGTTCAGTCACTGAGAAATATCCCGCATAGTTTACTGGTTTCTAGCAGACGCGCCTGTGCTATGCAAGACGGCGCGTCAAACTTTGAGTTGTGCTCGCTCACGTTGTGTGTGTGTGTGTGTGTGTGTGTGTGTGTGTGGATGCGAGAGACTAGGGCGGGAGGTCAGAGGGGAGGAGGAAAAAAGCAATTAAAAAGTCAGTTTAGTGGAAAAAAAAAAAAAAATGGGCCACAGAGGCAACATTTTTTTTTAAGGAAACGCTCTGAGGAGAGTTGAGGGAAGGTCATCAGCTGAAGAGAGGGGAAGTCTCCGGAGTAAGATCTCCCTTGGTAGGCATTACACAGGATTCTGGGTTCTGAGGCCATTACATACCATTAATTAGGTAGGTTATGTGTAATGAGGGGCATCATACCAAATTAAGTTTAGAATTATCTCAACTGCCATTTTCTTTTCAAGAAGTTAAATGCTTTAATGATTTAAAAAAAATAGCCTATATCAACAAGAGATAACTGTAAATGACACCATCCGTCTGTCTGTTCCTTCCCTCTGTGGTAATATCTTCTTCAGATCACTCACTGTTTGAAATAAGCACCCACGACTCATCTAACACAACACAGATGACATGATTGCACTTGTTCAGGATTGTAATAAGTGAATCCGGCTAATGAACTGCCAGGAATCACTCAATAGGAAGCTTGTGTAAGCCAAAGGCGGAGCATTTCAGACGGGAATTACGTTTGAGGTAATTTTAGTGAGCACATTTTAGAATGATTCATCCATGGTTGTAAAATGTAAAGATGCTACATACCATGTTTGCAGCAAAACACAGCAGTGCCCTCAACACTTCCACTTGCACCCTCATAGGTAAGGTTTATTCATCACCCCTTTTCAGTTTCTTTTTTTCGGTCACTTTCTCACTCACACTTAACACCCCACTCACCCATCAGGTCTCATTTTAAGAGTTATTTAGACTTTATGGGATGAACTAGCCAACTTGAAGTTTCTGCTGACTCAGCCCAATGCCATCCCATTACCCAACAATTGGCTAATGAGTTATGCAGCACCTTTAAAACTTAGAACCACTTAGGGAATGATATAGGTTATTAATAGAGAGGGGAAATTAATTTAAATTAAAAGCTATTAGACCACCCTGCTGAGCTTCAAAGGTATAATGCACCCAGGGAGTGAATTTCTAAGTACACATAAAGATCGCTGGTGGGCACAGATGTATCGCATGCCTCGCATGCTCATGAGGTGCACACACACACACACACACACACACACACACACACACACACACACACACACACACACACACACACACACACACACACACAGATGCATTATAATCTTCTTCCTCCCATTGCAACTGCAACCTGCCAAGGCTGTAATAATAATCTGGACATGTGTGTGTGTGTGTGTGTGTGTGTGTGTGTGTGTGTGTGTGTGTGTGTGTGTGTGTGTGTGTGTGTGTGTGTGTGTGTGTGTGTGTGTGTCTGCAGCATGTGTCTTCTTGAATGATCTGGCATTAGTCTGTCTTCCCTGAGGAGACTTCACAGTGAATAGACATGGGCTACTGTAGAGTAACCTTCCTGTACGATGTGCGTCTGTGTGTATTGGGATGGCAGGCTTGCCTCCAGGCTGAAATGTCAACCACTAAATCAAAAGGTGCTGATTTAATCCCCGTCACTGATAGACCTGTTGTAACTGCAGTTCCCATGAGCAGAGCTCTGTACAGTACTTGGTCTGATGCAACAATGCTTCAGTACTGAAGCAAGTATTAATTAGCGATATTCCAAACAAGATTTTGTGTGAAGAGATCAAAATTACTTAATAAATACCACTTTAAAACCATGTTTCTGGATTGAGAAATCCAGTTTTCTGAGTTGGTGCTGTAACAGATTTCAAAATTGTTATTCCTAGATAGTCTTGGCAGAGGCAGATGCCTATATTTTGGTGGTAAGCATACTAATGGCAGGTAAATGAGCTGTGACTGGATACAATTATAAAGTTCTACAGATTAGTTTTCCCACATCCATTGTATGGTGACCAGACGTCCTAAATAAATTCAGGACATCCCATTTAACAAGCTGTTAATCGTGTCCCGTTAATCCCTAGAATTAGACTGAATCCGGGTTTTGATTAGCTATAGCCTAACAAAACATTAGATACTGATCATTGGGAATATTGGTGTTGCCCACAGACGTCACTGTTATGTCCACAGCCTACTTCAACTATGACTGTTGTGTTTTTTTTATTTTTAGTCCTGTACAGTAGTGTGGTAAAGATAAAGACTGATAAAGAACAACGTATAGCAGTGATGTTATGTGTTGTGATGCATAGCTGCAACACATAGCAGTGACACATAACTACGAAAAAAGGGTATGATGTTGTTGAAGTAAAACATATACGGAGGGAAATTAAACTATCCATCCCTGATATGGAGCTCAGTGTCCCAGGACCTGACGAATATCTAGCCAAAAAAAAAAGAAAAAAATGTGCAGCAGGTGCTGTGATGAGTGAGGAGGGAAATACAAGTAGATCATTGCTGCCTGACAAGATCAAGACAAGGCGTAAACAAGTACTTTTCTTTCATTCTCATCTGGCCCCCCTATCCATTGTGACTAACTGGTTTTCTGTTGTGATAAGTGATCCTCGCTGCCTCTTCTAAAAGATTTAACAACCTTTATTAACATTATCTATGTAACAGAAATGTGGCTAATGTACAGCTGCACTGTAATATGATGTATTTGTACCTTACAACCTAATGAATTGCATCTTTGGGTCGAATGAAAACTGTTCACAGTGAGGTCTTTAGATTTTTCCAAGGAACAGAGACTTTGCTATTGATTTTTTAATTTTTAATTTTTTCTGTAATTTTCTGCAACAGAAATCACAGAGAGAGATGGATCGCAATATGTCATTAGAGATAGCAGTTTTTTGTTATCTCTGTGAATAGTCCTTTTAATTAATCATTTAAGGAAGGAATGAAGAAAATATTGGTACTTGCATATTTTGATACTAAGTCATGCTAATAAATGTACCTTATGGTTACCAAAGACTTTAGACAAACAAGGCTCATTTCAGAGACATTCACTTTTCTCTTCTTTTCATACACACACTCACACATGTTGCTATAATAGACTTTGGTTTTGGTCCAACCAGGCTTGTTTCCCAGAACTGGTGTGGTCCTGATAATATATCTGTGTGTGTGTGTGTGTGTGTGTGTGTGTGTGTGTGTGTGTGTGTGTGTGTGTGTGTGTGTGTGTGTGTGTGTGTGTGTGTGTGTGTGTGTGTGTGTGTGAGACTAACATACCACAGGTAGTATGTTTGAGGCAAGTGTCTGACCCATTAACGATATGAAGGCAAAAAGAGGGTGAAGAGATGGAAAAGGGGGTAGAAAAAAGGAGGATGAGATGAAAAGTCAGAAAAAGGATGGAAAGAAAGGGAAAGAGGGAAAAAGTAGGAGGAGGCAGATCCATTTGGGAATTAAATACATACACAAAGAAAATGAGGTCTTACTGTTCGTTATGGGGAAAGAGAGAACAATGGCAGGAGGAAATGGAAATTAAGGAATTGATTTAGAAAGAGAGAGAGAAATGGTGTAGTCAGTTAGTCAGTCATCATGTATTGCTTTTTATGCCACACGTGTATTAATTAATCATTTCTCTGTTTCTGAGTCACATGTATTCATGAATGCCTGTGTGACCTTATGCGTGCAGGTAAGTTTGCACAAATTCTTCAACCTCGGTTTTGTACTGCAGAGAAATGACTCACCTGTGCAGTGTAGGTGTAGAAAAATCTTGTTATTGACAATGTTTTTTAAATGCAACTCTGAGGTTAAAAATTCAAATTAAAAATCTAGTCTTGCCTTTTAAAATGTAGAAACATCTTCTCCTCAAAAGGCCACATTTTTTCTGCCTTTGCAAATTTCCCCGCTGCGGGACTAATAAAGGATAATCTTATCTTATCTTATTTGTCTGTAGACTGTTGACGTCAGATATGCTCCCCCACTAATAGCCCAGACATCACAGGTCAAAGGTGAAGAGGGCAAAGAGCTTCTCCTTTCTTTTTTATTTCGCTGCCTTTCTCTTGTTTTGTCTTCTCCGTCTCATCCCCTGCTTACCTCTTCATCCTTCCATCCTTTGGCTTAATGTCAGATGAAGGGGGTTTAGCTTTGGGAGAGGGATACGTGACCAGTATTTTAGTGTGTGGGTGCGTGTGTGTTTTGGCATATATGTGTGTATTTCGAGCATTATAGAGCTCTTCCACTGTTTTAACAAATATAAGTATATCTTGTGCATATAGAGTGAGACAGAAGCAGTGTATGTATGTTGCCCTACAGATGTACGGAAGACGTCGTTTATGTTGCACATAGTATAGTAAATTACATTTATTTTTTACAATAAACAATTGAAATGATAAAGGCACTTGCAAATGACACGGTTGTACAACATGTAAACCATACTTCAATTATTTAGAAAATGTACCAAAACATTGGCAATGAGGAAGACTTTGGTAGATGATAATGAAAATAATATGAAACTTAAATCATACACTCTAAACTAAAAATAAACCTGGTTTGAATTGAAATCAAACACTATTACTAAGCTTGTTTACAAGATATTTAGCCAATGCTGATCTAAAGAGGAAACCTCAAAGTGAGTCTTTGGATGGATTGGAAAAACAAAACTGCATGGAAATCTATTGAGCCTTTTAGCCCATAAATAATTAATAAACTGTTACTCATTGGTTTGGGTTACACTCAAACAAATTGCTTCCTTTTCTGCAAGATTCTTTAAATACTTTTCTTGATTTTGTGTGTGCTTTCGTGTACGTTAGACACTTTGGCATATGTAAATGCCTAACAATACTAATTGATAAGATTTGTTGGTGTCGGAAAGGTCAACAATAGACTGTGGGATTGTTTTTTTAAATGATCTAAACCCATCATTATTTAATTCTATAAAAAATGAGGTTGCCAAGATAAAGCAACATATCACCTTGATCTATTGTTTAGTTTCCTCTATGTCTTCAATGTGTCTGTTCAGGTCAGAGAGGCAGATTCCTCCAGGTTTCCCACAGTAGCCTGCCCGTCTTGGCTACCCTCTGGGAATCTCTTAATGAGCTTAACATCTGTGTGTGTATGAACATGTATTTGTGTGTGTGCCTACCCATATATGTGTGTCACAATATGAGCAATGGGGCGTGCTGTTCTTGTAAGGCTGGTTTCATGCGCTGTGCTTGAATTGTGTGACTGTGTAGGAGGGGAGAGAGATAAACCCACATCTCCGGAGCGTGTGGGTGTGTATGTTTAGGTGTGTTTGTGTGTGTGTGTGTGTGTGTGTGTGTGTGTGTGTGTGTGTGTGTGTGTGTGTGTGTGTGTGTGTGTGTGTGTGCGTGTGCGTGTGTGTGTGCATGATTTTGTGTGTGTGTGTGTGTGTGATTTTGTGTGTGTGTTCTGACATGTTCCGTTCGGCTGTGTTCCACTCCCAGGTTTCAGTAATTACAGATTCTGTAACTCCAGGCTGAGTGATGACATCCTGTAGTCAAGAGGGATGTGACCCTGTGACCATGTGTGTGTGACACGTATTCACTGAGAACACACACAATAGACACACATTACATGCACATACAAATTAGCTTTGATTTTGGCAACAATAGGTATGATGCAATATTGATGGCAGACCCTTTTCCACCATTAATGACCCAAAGTACTAAATACAAGTTTGCCCTTGTAATCAAAACCTATGGTACTGAATAAGGTTTATGCTACTATCTAAAGAGCGAAAAACATTCACTAGCATACTCACAGTAATTTGGGGCTCAGTTTCTTGCTCCAGGACACTTTGGCATGTAAACTGCAGGGGCAAGGGATTAAACCAGCATCTATCTGATAAGTAGAAGACTGCTTTATCTCCTGAGATATTCAATAGTTGGCGCTTAATATTTTTGGTACCCCTGGCCCACACATTTGAAATAGAAGAACTGCTACTGCCAATGAAATCTAATGGTGACAACTTTTCAGTTAATGAGTAATTTGTGATGTAGCAAAGAAGTAGAAGACTGCTTTATCTCCTGAGATATTCACTGCTTTATCTGCTTTATCTCCTGAGATATTCAATAGTTGGCGCTTAATATTTTTGGTACCCCTGGCCCACACATTTGAAATAGAAGAACTGCTACTGCCAATGAAATCTAATGGTGACAACTTTTCAGTTAATGAGTAATTTGTGATGTAGCAAAGTGTATTCACGGTTTAATACTTTACTTCCATCTCAAACCTAAAGCACATCCCTGTTGAGCTTGTTAGTACGTACAGCACATGTGATGGTTATTTGTCATTTTCTGGATTTCAGGTTGAGGTGTATTTTTACTCAGAAAATGTTGGTCTTTTGCTCTCATGCATTTGAATCTCTTTTGTTAAAGGTTGGAAGATCTCATGATATTCAGAACACATCATTAAAAATGATTTAAAAAATTGTGTATGAAGGTCCCCAATTACAACAAAGCTCATTTGTTAGTCTTTTCTTCATTTGGATCTTCATCAGCTGTTACCATTTGAACAGCTAAATTGTATCACTTTATAATGCTAGAATCAACTTATTTTGAAAGGTAGCAGTCTAATTTGTGCAATTGAATGTTTTTCTTGTGATTTTTTCTTTGTGACTGCAACTATAGTTTTGTTTGTTTGTGTGTGTGTGTGTGTGTGTGTGTGTGTGTGTGTGTGTGTGTGTGTGTGTGTGTGTGTGTGTGTGTGTGTGTGTGTGTGTGTGTGTGTGTGTGTGTGTGTGTGTGTGTAAGTCTGTGTGTGAGTTGGTTGTGTATGCTTGTTGTCTGATGTGTTTGTGGCAGATTATCAGTGGGTGTCTAAACTGGCTTGATACACAGGATGAAGGGAGGATTATTATGACAAGTTTATCTGTCATCTGCTTCTCTACACTCCACTGGCAAAATTCTAGCAATTTGAGCACACACACATGCACTACTGTATATAAAGGCAACTACAAGGCATTAAATGCTGACATACTACGATAGTGTATTAGGGCCATTGTAGGTAAAAAAAATAATGAACGTTGTGTGTAGACTCTCACACACACAGATAAATGCATATATGAAAGTACCTACATACAGTCACAATTTCTGAATCAGACAAGTGCACAGGACAAACGCATACTCGAGCAACATCAATATAGCTAACAACAATGGTGCATGGAATATAAGCAGGCCTATGAGTATACTGAAATGCACTAAATGCATAACAACACAATTGCACACACATAGAAGGACATACAAGCTCTTATAAGAACACACAAACAAATGTCATACATGAATCATATAGAAGAACAAGGTCACTCATATATGCATGTAATACAACCCTTCATTTAGTGCCTCAAACACGGACACCGTTTGCTCACCAGGATGTAGAAACAATTATGTTGCATCAAAATGTTATTTTCTTAAACTTAAATGTTGTGTTAATCTATTGTACTTTGATAAGATTGAATCATATTTGATCATAAACTTTTGTGGCCTCACATTGGAGCACTCAATGTCAACACATTTGGGAACTCACTACACAACAGGGAAATATGAAAGTGACTGATCATGGCCCAAGAACATTATACCCAGATTCACACCAGTATTCAAAGGCCAAGCCAGGGTACTAAAAATGAATGAATGTCAAAACAAAACAAAACAAACGGTAACAAGCAACAAATGTCAGCCATTAAATTGCAGACCAACCTGCATCAGACATTTTTAACCAAATATAGTTCAGTTTGCTGTTTAGAATCAGGTAATTAAAAAGTAGAAATGTTTGTTGCAGACCTCATCTGGGCATACTGCCAGTTAATTGTTATGAGCCCCCACAATTATTCAGCAACATTCTCCTACAGCCTGGTGATCATTACTCAAAATCTGTGGGGATCAGGTGGTGGAGAAGGTGGGGGTCGGATGTTAATATTAGCAGCACGAGTAGCAGGCAGCACTCACAGTGCAGGTACTTGGGTTAATGAAAAGCCTGTTCATTAGTGAATGGTTTCGCTGTGGTAGTTTTAAGCCTGAAATGGGCAGGGAAATGTATGAAAAGGTGTGTACAAAAAATGCATTTGTACATTCTTAAAAAGAATGAGGCAGTTATATCAGAACTAGAAGGGCACTTGGAGAGCATAGACCTCCGTCATGGCCAAATGCCTTCTCTCACAGTGTTCACGGGAGCCAACAATAATGTATCCTGCCAATTATTTGGATCGGCTTCTAACTTAAACTGGTCTTCCTTGGTCCATGCTAAACCCTTCCACCAAATTTCATGAATATCGGCCAGTGGTTTCTCTGCTATCCTGCTGACTAACAACAAAAACAAACCAGAAAAATAACATGTTACATAAACATGTATGTTGCCATTTGCACCGATTCATAAGGAATCAGGGGCTATGGCACTGAACATATTCTTTGAGCACACTGAAAACTATAAAGTTGTCGCCAAAATGTTGAAAATGCAATGCAGCCTTTAGTAAAAAGTGGCTCCACTTACAGTACACTACAGTGATAATGAAGTGGCTGCTCTTCCTCCCTTTGATAGATACTCTGATGTTCAATGCACCTCAGTCACAGGACTCATTATTATTTAAATGATATGTCATTTTTTGTTTAAAGGAGCTCACGTTTGAATTATTGTTATATTAGAGCAATGGCAAAGATGAATAGCCAGCCAATTAGCATGCGAAGTAACTTGATGGAAGTATGTGTATGTATGAACCTTTAGGTTTTGTGCCATTACAAGTTTAACTGGATGAACTCTGATTTTCCTTCCACAGTATATAAATAAATGGGAACTGCATGTGTTTGAGTGTGTGTGTGTGTGTGTGTGTGTGTGTGTGTGTGCGTGCGTGCGTGTGTGTGCGTGCGTGCGTGCGTGCGTGCATGCGTGTGTGAGTGAGATAAGCTGTTCAGATAAGTAAGTGGCTGGGAAGTTTGAATAATTAGTCAGCTGTTAAATCCATCTGCCGACTGTATTACACATGTTCTGTCTGTTTGTATTTCTGTGTTTTTATACAATGTGTGTCTTTGCATGTGCTGTTTCTAAATACACCTTTGCATATTAGGCAAGCGTATGAATGTTTGAGGATTCCTGCCCTGTGTGTGTGTGTGTGTGTTTGTGTGGGTGTGTTTGTCTGTATGTAAATTGGGGGGTTGCTGTGTTTCTCAGTCCCTGCAGAACAAAAAATAGGCATCAAAAATGTCAAGTAGCCTCTAATGGCTCATTAATCCTTGTGATTCACTGGTACTCTGCAGAGACATTTCATGTAACATGACAGGACAGCCCGTTGCCCGCTCACACACACACACACACACACACACACACACACACACACACACACACACACACACACACACACACACACACACACACACACACACACACACACACACACACACACACACACACACACACACACACAGGAGGCGGTTCAGACAAGGACTCAGTCACCACCTCTCTCTTTTATCTAGGTCTCTCATTCTCTATAAAGCTGTGTACTGTTCTGTTTACTGTAAATGCATCCAAAGGGACTCAGGATTATATGGAGTTTGGTATTCCCTGATGTATACATTTCCAAATCCAGCCAAGCCTGAAAGGCATCTATTCAATTTAATGTGACCATGTAGCTCTTGATGGAAATGTGCCACTGGCTGTCAGAATGTATTTTGTTTCATTTCATTCAAAAACTCTTTAAAATATTCTCAAAGAAGGGAATATACTGCCTTGCCTTCGATCACATTTATGACAGAGTGACTGTTAGTAAAATGTTAATCACCTGCCACTTATAGCAATGCCATGTTCTCTTCACCTTTTAAATTAGTTTTAAAGTATGGAATGTAGTCCCTGTCAACTGCAGTACTTGCGACACCTGTTCAGAGGGCACAGCTAGAAGGCAATGTGTATGTGCCACAAACTCTTTACTTCCCACAATGACGCGCAAACTTTTGTGGAATTTATTGAATCACCAACCTATTAATAATCGCTTATTCAATCATTTGTGTTTTACCGGCATTAAAGACCACATTTCTGAGAATAAAGAAATAATTACTTAGTTTATAAAAAAGAAAATGTCATGTAATAAATTTACAACTAATGAAACACGGCGTATGTAAAGTAGCTTTCTATAAATAAGAGGCACAATTCAATCTCAATTGGTTGAATTGCTGAACATAAAGCAAGATATGCATAGGAAAAGTAGCCACACTGCACCATCCCTCCATGCTCTCTAATTATCTTAAAAAATAATTCTTAAATCCTGTATTTCTCTGCTGGGGTTCAGTGGAAACAGGTCAGTGACCTTATTTTGCATTTAGTTTAACATTTCTTTAAACTTTATTTATCCAGGGAAAGTCTTCTCCAACAGTGCCCTACTTCACATTCATGAACTTTGTATATTCACAACAGTGAGCTCCTGTCGACCACTGAGCAGCTCCATTGAGTCAATAGGACTTTTTTTGCCAATTCAAGGGATAAATCCGATGATCCTCTTCACAAAGACCTTCTTTTCTCGCATTTAGGTCATTGCTACCCAAATAGATAAAAAAAAAAAAATACTTCACCATGGTACCACAAGAAAGTGCTTTAGATTCGGATTGTTGTTGTCTATCTTGCCTGGGAAATTCTTTTGAATATAGCAGTGTCAGCAAATGCTTACTGGACTCAGTCCTGAGGTGCTTGTCACCACCCTTAAAGCTGATAATACAAATGCAAAAGCCATACTGTATACATACAAATTTAAGAAAAAAAAAGGAAAAAATTGATGCACTGTAAGAATAATAATGGCATCAACTAAACATTTAGAGTAATATGAATGATTTTGGTATCTTTGCCCAAGCCCAAGCTGCTGAATTATAGAAAAGATTGATATTATTTCTTTGTGTCCCACCCCCAAGACAGACAAACTGGGCAACAACTGCTTGTCTTCATATTCCAATAATTTATCAGCTAATTATTCATTCCCCTCCAGCTTGTAGAGCAATATGATTGGCACAAAATAAATATGTAGTATAAATAAAGATGGTGAAATCCTTCTTGCAAGCAGTCTCAGCCTCAGCAAAAAGAGATGTATTGCTTGCCAGTCCAAATGCTGGTGTCAGGCTGTTACTGCCATTTCTCTCACTGCACCTCCAGGCACTCTGAATGAAAGCACCCACTTACATTCACTTAGTGTGTATTACATTTTACAGTGTATGTTCTTATTCTTACAGTTAAGGCCGCGGGGTAAATATTTTTTTTTGCAAATTTACCTACTGAGGGGAATAAGTAATCATTTCTGGGTGGTTTTCTTTGTGAGGAGGCAAAATGGAGACAATGGGTATGTATTGGAGAGAGAGAAAGAGTCATGCATACAAATGAATTGCAAACTCAAGAGTATGAGCATCAAGTATATCTACATTTAGACAAAGTACACTGCTGATTCAGCTGGGATGATCAAACACCCTTGTCTTGTCTTGCATGCACAAATCTTCTGTCGTTATCTCTTTTGTCTTTTCATCTCTTGCTCTCTCCAATCAACCCTTTTTCCATCTTTCCCTCTGCCCTTTGTTATCATCCCTTTTATCCCTGTATTTATGAATGCAAAGCCTAGTATAGACAATAAGACAGCAAAGCATCAAAATTCAGATGTATGCACTGCAGGGAAAAGGTTCTCTGCAGCAACTCCAGAGGCCTTACGCACATATTTTGTGTTTATCCAATCAGAATTTTGTTCTAACTTTTTTGGACACGGAAGTAAATTTAAATGGAAGATAGAAAGCGCTGACTTTATTTTGAATTTACCGTCTTTTCTTTTTCTTAATAGAAAGCTTCATTGTTTGATGATGCATTTAGAGTCTTTTAAAGTTGTGCTGTCCACCACTTTGGTTCAGGCCAAAATATCTAATAACAACTGTTCGATAGATTGCCAGGAAATTTATTTCACCAATCATGGTCTCCAGAAGATAAACTCAAATGATTTTAATAATCTACTGACTTTCCCTCTAGCGCCACCAGCAGGTTGACATTTTTTGTTCAGATTGAAATACCTTGAAAACAAATGCATGGATTACTGTGACATTTTTCTACAATCATTGATGGTCCCTGGAGGATGAATCCCATTGTAGAAGTGTAATATATGAGTCACTTTGGTGATTCGTATTGTTTCGTTCAGTGTGATTTTAAAGATGCGTTGCCAGCTGCAATGCAGTGGATTCACTTTTTCCTGTTTTTTTCTGCATCTTCAGCACACACATCCGTAAGTGAACATATTACTGTTCTTACAGTAGTCCTGTCAGTATAAGTAACTTTAATATCTAAGCAGTCACTTATTTGCGACAGGCATCGCATCATGATTGTCTCTGCTTTCGATGAGGAAGTAACGTATTGTGAATCTCAGCTAGGCTGATTGATAAACTCCCAGTCACCAGTGAGGGAAGCTCCACTGCTTGAAGCTACCGATGTGGTCAATGACGAAGATAATTCCGCATAGTCAGTTCACTTCTGTGTTAGTTCACGTACTGAACTCCTCTCTACTTACTTTGGTGAACCCCTGACATTTCCACTAGAGCCATCATCAAGTCCAATGATGATGTTGTCCAACAGATGATTTTTAACCAAATAACTTCAAAACTAGCGACATTCTAATGGTCATGAGCTACAGTTTGACTTTGATTTATTCAGAATCAATGGTCCGGAAGGAAGCTTGCCCGCCCTCTGTGCATGCACTTCCTGACCACTAGCCTATCCTAACCCCAACCATTTGTCCCCTCCGCACCATTAATTATAGCATCAACCTCTGACCTTTGTGCTAATTAGTTGATATTAGAATGCTAACATGCTAATCTAAGACCTTGAACCTGGCAAATATTATACGCGAATGTTCAAATTGAAAGCACAGACTCCCAGAGCTGCTTAAATGACTATATACTCATAGTCCTGTTAGAGACTTGCTTATTGCACTTGCTTCTTTCTCTTTCCTAACATGTTTTTTTTCATTGAATATTTTGCCTATCTAATTTAATCATTTAATCTCTACACTTTCCCTCCTTTTCTTCTTCCCTCCTTCATCAATCCCTGTTTCCTCTTCTTTACCTTTTGTCCCCTTACGCTTCCTCCGATCTGCTTCTCTCTCTCTCTCTCTTTCTCTCACACACACACACACACACACACACACACACACACACACACAAACTCTCTCTCTCTCTCTCCCTCTCACAATCCTTTACCTCCTTCTCCCTCCCCTCCCATTGTTACGCATCATCATCAATGCCTTTCATCCTCTGTCCCTCCATCCCTCTGTGCTCTGCCACCTCCCTCTTTCCTCTGTCCTCTAATCATCTCTCGATTTTTAATTTCCCCGGCAGACAGCTCCAGTGCTGGTCCATTTAGTCACAGGCTTTTAATTAGGAGAAAGCAGATTAGGAAGGCCACTCTCTACCCTGCTAATGGTATACAGTGTACGCACACAAAAGGTTCTCCAACACACACACACAGCAACCCATGCACACGCACAGGCCTGCAAGGGCAATGTTATTTATTCTGAAATGCCATTTGCTGGATTGTGTTTGTCTTGTTTTAAGTGAACACATTTCTGAACATATGCTGGCACCTAACTGAAGTAAATTAGTGTATTAGAAAGGTGAATGTATTGTTTTGAAATATCAATAAACCCCCTCACACACACTTTGTCAAACAGGCCGTAGGGAACGCACTGTGACTATTTTTATGGGTAATATTGAGCATTTTTGAGTAATTAGTATTTGGTGTTATATTAGGTGTTTGATTTCCCTTATACATACATGCCAGCTGAATAATTTATGCAGATACAGATATTTCCATCATAGTGAGTCATAGATTTTGATTCAGAGTCTCAACTATTTCTATAACGGCTGGTCGGACCAATCCGAGATCCCCAAACACAGCTGTTGAGTCATTTTAAGGGCTTTGGAGGATTTATAACAATGTCTAACTGATCTAGTTTAAGCAAATCAGTGTGTGGTGACTTATTGAGCAGCAATATTGAAGATTGACAACAGTTATTCCTAAAATAGTATTATCGTCAAGTGAAGGCTTAAAGTAATCGTACTTGAACAGGTTAAAAGGGAAAAGTGAAAAGAAGAAATTATGACTCATGGAAAGTCCTCTTTAATTGGTGTGTGGCATGAACAAGGCCAATCACAGCCGTCATTAACCCCCACAAATGAAACTGATATCTAATGCATAGTCTAAGTGTGAACAGAATGAGTCATGTACTAGAAATGTTAAGCTCATGATACTCTTTACTCAGACCTTCAGATGTTCAAAGTGCCATAGAGCAAAAAAAGAAATATGCATAGTTTAATCAAGCAGATATGGCTGTTCAAATCCACAATCCCACTGTGCAGTTAGCAAAACTCAAAATACATTTAATCCAACTTGTACCAAAGAAGATTATCATAGCAGACAAGAAAGTTAACCTGCTATCCAATCTTATTCTGCATCCCTGCTGCAGCTACTGCAGATTAGTGATAAAACCTTATTTAGATTGGATGAAATTTGGCTGCTTCTTCCCAGCACCTGACAGAGTATAAACATAGCTCTCCAGGGAGGAAATGTTTGTGTATAACTGTGTGTGCATGTGTGTGTGAGCGATCCTTTTAACAACCCAAGGTGGTCATCAAACTTTTGTTATCTTCCAGTTTTCTTGCAGAGTGCATGTGTCTTAGTGTTTGCATGACCAAAGTAGAATGCCTTAATTATATCAAGTGCTTTCTGTTTGTATATGTATTCAGTGCACATGTACACACAGTAAATTAATGCACATTATTTGTGTTGTATTCCTCCTAATGGTTGTGTGAATAAACATGAATTTGTCCTTTCCTGCCCAGCAGGCAGCTACTGCAGTACGTAACATCAACAGCTATTCTTTCTGCTATATAGGACAACAAAGCCAAACTTGATCGTGACGTGCACATTGAGGGCAAGTTTTAGTTTTCTGTTCAAATTTAATCATGTCGTGACTTTCCAGTGTGAGAGCCAATTACAAACTTATTTTTTAAAGAAGAAATTGTTATGAGAAGCTGTGTAAAATGCTTTCGGTTTGACTTTGTCATAATTTACCCTCCCCTCCTTATCTTGACTAACCAGTTGTTCCACTTACTTTTGCAAGTTCATTTGAGCTGCACTTTTCTCATTTCAATCAGTTTCTTGTCTACTAACCTTTCCTTCTGTTCCCTGAAAACACCCACACACCTCCAAATGCTAAAACAGTGCAGAGATTGTGATTCACGTTGTGTGAGCGGCTGGCATTTTAACAATGCACAAGGAACATCAGTTTTAGATTTTGCTCATTAAATGTGATGCCAATATTAACACACATTTTGTCTGGTCTTTAAGCTCTAGGCAGGCCGTGATTCATTTTCATCCCCTTGATTTAAACTGAATTATGATTCTTAAACTTAGTTCGAGAATCTGAGAATGAAATCATGATTGCTTCTTTCAAAAAAATAAACCAACCAAATGGAGAAAATAGTGTAATTTACTTACAATTTGTTATTGATCGTAGTCTTTGAAAATGTTTGAATTTGAAATTCAGGGCATTAATATAGCAGCAAACTACTATTCGCCATGTTAGGATATAAAGGCGTAATGTCTGAGCAGATAATGAAGTCTCTTTCCCTCTGTGTGTGTTGTTATCCGAGCTTCTCTGTGCTTTGTTCACATAGTCAAGCTGGCCACTCGTGCATGGTAGTGCATGTGAGTCCCAGTCATGGATGTATAAAGAAAACCGGATACAGTGTTGGAGGCAGTGCACCCTTCATTCCTATTAAAATTGCTCAGTGGTGTATGAAGCAAAAAAGTTAAATTCATGAGTACAGAACTCACATGAAAATACACAGATTTTCCAACTATCTTCCGCGCTATGGGGCCCGAGAAGCAAGCATCCTAGCATTTCCTTTAACCCCGCTTCCAAACTCTCGGTCCCGCCTTGTTACATGGCCCAAGACAAGAACGGAGGAAGGAAAATATCTCTCAACAAACTCAGACAAATGTAAGAGGATGGGATTAAGTCCTTTTGGGCCCAATGGCATCACATGACAGACCCAGAAACCAAAATTCCAGCGTTTGGCCACAATTTGCTTCAAAGCCAGGAGCTGTTCCTGGTTGCTTGGTCCAAGTGTGGCGCCCCATTGGCTAGGTAATAGCTGCCGCTCTCCACTGCGCTTATACAGCAGTTACGGCTGATAACACTGTTGTTGTGGAAGCGTAGCGCCCAGTCTCCTGCTCCCCCTGAGGTTAACACTGTAGCTCTGGTTTGCACTGTAAATGTGTAAATCACCTGTCTCCTCTCCACTCTCCTTTCTCTTTCTCTGGTCATGGTCACTCATTAACTCATTAAGTGGTCCTTCACTAAGCTAGTTATGCCTTCATTTGAGTCGGAGAAAAGGGGTCTTTCTGGCTTCTGGCTTTCACTCTGAGAGTGTAGGCCTATATGTGTATTTCTGTTAGCATGCATGCATGCACATCTGTATGCACTTGTTTGTTGTTTATTACATTACATTACATTACAGTCATTTAGCAGACGCTTTTATCCAAAGCGACTTACAATAAGTGTATTCAACATAGGTATTCAAGAGAACTACTAGTCACCAGAAGTCATAAGTGCATCTCCTTTCTTAAACAAGCATCTAAAAGCATAAACCAGGGCAAAAGTATAGTGCAGAAGCAAATTACTACGAAAACAATAATTGCAACAAACTAATACGAATACAATAAGTGCAACAAACTAATACGAATGCAATAAGTGCTACGAGGAAGGCTCAGGGTAGTACTTCTTGAAGAGGTGAGTTTTCAGCCTGCGCCTAAAGATGGGCAGCGACTCTGCTGTCCTGACGTCAGTGGGGAGTTCATTCCACCACTGAGGGGCCAGGACAGAAAAAAGCTGTGACCGGGTGGATCGGCCGCAGGGACCTCTGAGCGACGGGGAAACCAGTCGCCCCGAGGCAGCAGAGCGAAGTGGTCGGGCAGGGGTGTAGGGCTTGACCATGGCCGTTTATGTGTATGAATCTTGTGTCTGTGTGTGCACGCCAGCCAATAACAGAGCAGCTACTAGTGCAGGGGTAGATCAACCCTGTTTACACATATGCACACACACAGACCCAGATATTAATTCCAGCTGCACTGGTTCAGTTCAAACTAAAGTTATTCTCTTCAGGGCTGTTCTTCTCTTGCCTCTTTCTTACAGCCCTTAAGCCAGGCACATCATATCATTGAGGAGCAGGCTGCCCTGTGTGTTTGTGTGTGTACGTTTCCACATATTCAAATTCAGTGATCCTTTGATGAGTGCTGTGAGGTAATGTAATTAAATGAGTCAGCATTCAAAATAAAGCAATTTAGTGAAGTCTGAGATAGAAATCCCTCCAAAATTGGGAGAATGGCCAAATAACCTTTCCTGCTTTCATAGTATTGGGCACAATTTGTAGAATTAAGATTTCTGAAACACAAACACAGGTGTAGTCTCACAGATACAGATGTATTTCTCATAATATAATATCAAATATTTTTTATCTTGCTTAGAGGTGGTAGCCTCACAAAGCCCAAATACATCATGTAAACTAAGTTTATGAGATTTAAGTGATGCCATATATGCTCCCATTCGGAGACAAAAGAAATGCTGTTTTGGGTTTACTTGATAAATTATATTAGAATAATTGAGCGACAACATCTCTTTGTCTATCAACATTGTGTGAATGTTTATTCATTCTACAGAAAGTAATTCCAGTTGAATTAAATCTATGGATTATTTGAGGTTAATAGGAACACTGGTTTTGGACATTTCCAGTAGAGCTGCCACGGTTTTATAGTTCGAAAAGCTAAAGCAGAGCCCAGTGACAGCCCAGCAAATGGTGTCTACATCCAGGCAGGTGTAGAGAGGTTTCAATTTAATGTCTCAGTGATTGAGAGAGCTGTCAAGAATCTATTGTACAGCCTTTAAATGACATCTGTCTTTAATTCATCTATGACCTTGCCAGACACGCACGCATGCACGCACGCACGCACGCACGCACGCACGCACGCACGCACGCACGCACACACACACACACACACACACACACACACACACACACACACACACACACACACACACGCTCCTTCTCCACTGCTCTATTCACTGACTAATCTGTGTTTTCTTTAGATTAAATACACACACCCACAAACACACTTGCAGACGTGCCATTATGTCTGTAAATGTTTGTCTTCTTGCCTTCAATTCCTCAGGAAGGTCAGTGCTGGCTTTGGAATGAGAAAAAACTCAAGGATTTCTTTTCAGCTTTATCAGACTGAGACATAAGTCATGGCACACATACTCATGCTGTTACACAAGAGTACAGATTAAGGAGGAAATTCACAGCTATGGACAGAGTCTGTGGACCAAGTCTCTCTTTGTCGAATCTTGTCTGGTGAATCTGTGTGTGTCAGTTTGTGTTGTGTGTGTGTGTGTGTGTGTGTGTGTGTGTGTGTGTGTGTGTGTGTGTGTGTGTGTGTGTGTGTGTGTGTGTGTGTGTGTGTGTGTGTGTGTGTGTGTGTGTGTGTCTCTCTGTGAAAGACAGGGTATGTTCTGGTGTTGCGTGTCTGCAGGCTCTGCTTTTAACTGTGAATGTCTCCACAGGCCTCTGTCTCTCATTCACTGTTCATCTATACTGCATGTTTGTGTGCACCAGTCATCATTATGAGAAATCCCTGTGGACCAATACTGTACCTGCCACTCAACTCCCACCGCCCCCACACAAATATACACACACACACGCAGCTATACACAGGTGCTGTGTTTCCTCAGCACCTGTGTTGAATTGCAAGTTGCAGAGCTCTACGCTGCTGATATGGCTAATGCTAATTAAACTGCTGCTTTAGAAATAACACAGTCAACGCTGATGGGGCTGCCACTCATTATACCAGCCAAATAGGCCACATTAAGCCGTAGCAAACTTGACTGATTACAAAGCCTCTCCTGTGGGCAAGAGAATGTGCATAGCGTTGTGATGTACATGTGTGTTTTAAGATATACAGTATTTTATACTACATATCTCAGCATAGAGGATGTGTGGATGAAGTTCGTAGCGAGTAAGTATTTATGAGCAATTTAATTTCATTGCTTAAACCACCTATTTGACTCGCATTGTCTTTATTTTAAAAAATTACGTTTTCGGAGAATTTATATAAAGGGTTAGCCCACACTAAAAATATTTTTAAATGTTTGATTAAAAAATATAGTATTTAGATACATTGATTTCATGTTATTAGGATCACAGTTAAACATATATTTTTATTGGAAAAACTAGACAACTAATTTTTTGATTTTTACAGCAGGAGGTTTTTTAAATGTACAATGCATGTGTTGTGCAGTAAGTGTGTGTTTTTGACTTTTTGACATTACAATATCTGTTTTTTCATGGAACCCTTCATAAATTTAAATGTCTATGTTTTTCAGCAGGCTCATGCTGCTTTGGCAGCGACACACTCCAGTGGTGTGTATGCAGTAGAAAAAGCTGATTGCCTTTGCTTATGTGTATCTGTATTTGTGTGTGTTAATTAGTGTTTATAGTGTTGCTCCCTAGCCAGTAAAACTAGACCAGCTGTAAAACAACCTAATTGCCCTCACCGCCCCATGAGATAGAGAGGGACAGAAGGTAACAGGGGATGGAGTGGATGAAAGAGGGATGGAGGAGAGAATGGATAAAACTAGGGCAATTAGCTAATAGAGAGATGCCTGTTTTAGAGTGAATAGAGGAGGACTGAGAGCCATTCTAAATTACATTTAAACATAAAATATTCATTAAAACACTTAAAAGAAAGAATCGGAGATTTAAAAAAGGCAAGATTTGACTCCACTCTTACAACAATAATACATTTGTTCTGTTTTTTAATTGACGCCTAGATCTGACTGACATGTTTAAACTTATTTTTTCTACATACCCTCACAGGTGTTTTCACTTATTTTGACTAATTAGACTGATCAAATTAGTTTTATGTTTGGTGCATCTATGCTGGGAATTGATAAGGTCAACAAACTCCATGTACTAACAAGACTGCAGCTAGTACTGTATATCCGCCCTAACAGATGCAACAAAAGTAAAAGACCAATCATAGTATTTAAACTAAAACACAGTCCTGAGATGAGCTGTTAATAGCAAATTGAACTGAAACTATGCATAGGTGGGCCATTTGATGAATATGAAATTGAAGGCCTTCAAATAAAACTGCATTTAGTATTGGTTAAAATGTATTGAATGTGCTTTTTGATAATCATTTTGAGATCATACAACTTTAGCTTTTCATTAAATGCACAAATCTCTAGGAGATTAGTGATCAAATGCTAACATCTCCTTCCATATGTTATCTTTTTGTGTGGTTGCAGTAACACTCAAAATGCCAGTTTGGCCTATTTATATACCACTGAATGGCATAATTAATAGTCTGGGCGCAGACAGTTTAACTGGCTTCATCTGGCTCTATTAGACGGTGGCAGCCCTCACAGCTGAAACATTCAGACACATATGTGAGGAAAGTACAGCGTGTACAGGAAATGTGTATATGTGTGTGTGGTTATACATACACAGTGCATTCCCAAAAGAGACTGACGCACATGTGTGTCCTTGCATATACGCCATAGTACGAATCGTCTGTCATCTTGGGTGTGTGTGTGTGTGTGTGTGTGTGTGTGTGTGTGTGTGTGTGTGTGTGTGTGTGTGTGTGTGTGTGTGTGTGTGTGTGTGTGTGTGTGTGTGTCAGTGTATGTACCCAGGCCTTGGAGGTTCCCCTTGTCATGCATTCTGAAATTTGCCCTGGGGCTGTTCCACTGAGCAGCTGCTCTCTCCTCAAAGGTTCTCTCTTATCTTCTGCTCCCATTACTCTCAAGACCTCTCTCTCTGTTTCTGTCTGTTTCTCTTTTCTCTCTTCATATCTCTCATTTGTTGTCATCCATTGGTTTGTGCTCATGCACTTCCTTTTATTCCGTAAAAGTATATACATGGACTTGCACCGGGCTAAACCTCACAGATTTCATTATACTTCTACACACTCTATGTTTGCAAGATTCCTGTTGTATATATATTCCCATAGTCAAATCAGCCAGTGTGAGGGCATTTTCCTTTTGGTCGTCAATGTATATTTTAGAACAACTCAATTTTCGTAACTCTAAAGGTCCAGTCTGTCTGCACCAAATAAGTTTTGGTTCAAGTTACATGACCAAGATCCAATTCAGACACAAGTTGCAAATCTGATGCCTATTACACCAAATTTAAAAGCAAGACTTAGAATCACTGACTTCACTTAAATTTTAGCATTTGGACTTTAAATAACTTGATTAAGCTAATCGACTTTTATGTGTCATGTTGCTGCTATTGCAAATCCCAATTCATAAACTCATCTTGCCAACAAATTTGTCAACTAATGGCCAGTGAAAGCTCAAATGTGATCCTGTTGTATTGATAAATGTGAGCTTATCAATATTGCATACATAGTCAATGGACAAATGAAACAATTTCCTCAGAGGTGGTCGCAAATTTAAGCGTTTGCATGAGATGAAAAGAGTGTCTACTTGAGTGCAATATTCACACTTATCCCAAGGCTTTATGAATTGACTTCATAAATGTACAGACGAGAAGAAAAAGGAGAACGATGATCTGGGATCAGTCAGAGGCTGAGCTGCCATACTAGCATACACACATACACTAACTGCATCTGTTGCTAATTAGCTTACAGCTAACATTTCTATCTTACTTTTAGTCTTTTTAGGTGTGTGTTGCATTATTTTATCATATATTTTGTTTACATTTTACTTGGTTTTCAGTATAACATGTCAAAAGGTATTTCTTTATAATTTAACTCTAAATGTATAGTTATAAAATGATCCATCCTTTTAATTAGATCTTTCTTTTAGTTCTCAATCTCTATCCATCCGTCTTTATTTCTCCTCATTTCTATCTTCTCCACCTTACCTTTCAATTAGAGAGCGAATGGAAGTGAAACATGACAATGAGGCATTTTCCTATTTCTGTTGGCTGATAGGAGCAGGCTATTGAATACTGGATGAGCAGAGAATTAAGTGGACAAGCAGGAAAGCTGGTGGCTGCTATGTGATGGAAGGGACTCGCCTTTCTCTCCTATGTGGTTCAAAACAGAATCGCTCCATTGCTCATTTGGTGCATGTCCATCCACTTTCCATTATATCTAGCACTCCTTTTAGTTTCTCAACATCGCTACCCCCTCTTAAATGTCTTTTACCAGTCCATATGTCCCTCAAATTTCCCTCTCTCTGTGTTTATGACAAACTCTTTATCCATCTACACCCCTGCCCCTCCCCCTCATGGGCTCTTTAGATTTTTAATGAGCCTATATTTATCCTCGCTGGATAGGAGGAATGTTTCTGAGCATTTTACCCTCAGCAGCATTTCTCCTGTCACCTTGGACATTTTTCTCCATCTGCCATACTCAGTTTATGCTCAAGTGTGTCATCCTTATCTTGTACCACTCCTTCTGTTCATCTATCTTTCCTTTCAAGAGTCTTATTATGACATAATGGATACATTAGTAGAAGAAATGAGGGCCAAATATACTTGTATCCAAATAGCAACTTGCTTTTTCCATTAGACATCTCTCTTCCTTTCTCATATTTTTTGCATTTGTGGATTATCTGCTTGTATAAAGTCCCAGCATTCATATTTTAAACATCCAGCAGATATTTGCGTCCCTAAAAAGAGGTGAGTAGAGATTTTGTTCTTCAATGTCTTCCCAACTGAAACTTTCTTGAGCAAGACTTTAAGATGGTTGTCCGAACTCTTTTTCATCAGTTCTCTGCAGAAAACTGTATTCCAAATGTTGCAGCTTACATTTAAGAAAAAATTTGTCTAAGGAGAAAAAAAATTCTGGGAAACTGGGGATATTTCCCTTGTAGTACCACAGTTGGCCACAATGAAAATTTTGCAGCAAAAAGTAGCATTATCTGAGCTTGCCTTGGCACATTCAGAGAATACAAGCTCCATAACCATTCACAGTAGGGCATCTCAGGGCCACATTTTTGTGATAACCAGCAAGGTTTCCAAACTTAACTCCAGTTTTAACTCTCCTCCATCTGCAAAATCTGATCGCAATCAGACATATTTTGGCCTCAGTTTGCAG